>NW_013526804.1:1098681-1113326 GCF_000836215.1 Papilio polytes | reverse complement strand
GGGATAATAAAGGAGATCTTTACGAGCAAGGATGGTGGGACGAGAACAGCTAGAGTGAAAACAGCTTCAGGAGAAAAGGTGAGACCTTATCAAAGATTATATCCTCTGGAAATCTCAGCAGTATCTAAAGAATGGATCAGTAACTTGCCTGAAGATAAGCGGACTATAGACGCAGGTAAGTCGAGTAGTAGTCACCCTAGTCCAGTTTTCCCTTCAGGTGTCACAACGAGGTCGGGGCGCACAGTAAAGCCTCCAATTATATTTTAGAGAGTAACAGAAGTTTTGACTCTCCATTTCGTTTTATTTTGGCTACTCTGCCTTTTGTGTTATATGTTTATTTTTTAAATATTTGAATGCATTTTTGTTGCTCAGTTGCCCCCCCCGGGAGTGTGTTGTGGATTGATAAGAAGGTTGAATCTCCAATTAAGATATACTGGCTGTAATATGTAAGTGTGATATATAAGTATGTCAAAAATGTCAATTTAGAAAAAATGTGCGTGTCTAACAAGAACCGAAAGAATATAAAATAAAGTCTTTTAATGTTTATAACACAAATGTTGTCTCGCAAATTTTCGTGCTATGTCTCCAGCAGTCTGAAGTGTTATCCGATTATTATTCTCTTTCTAATGATCATAGGGTTATAGTCATATTTTGAATTTAAATCTCAGTGTTAAAAATACATTAATTTGAAATGATTTTCAGCATTCGAGTACTTGTAGTTCTTAAGGTAGATACTAACCGATGTTACGTGGTGTAATCTAATATGTTACACGGCGACCATTGATTCAATTATGTATTGTTATAGGAGACATTGTAACTCGTAACATTACGTTACCATGCGCCTTTAAATTTAATTTATTTTGGTGATAAAATTACTATAGTTATCATATCTTGTTTTATCCTAACAAAAGAAATACAATTTTTCCAAGTCTTTATATGAAAATAGTATTCTTTCATTGGACATATGACAAGTGATTTATTTTATTGTAAATGCCAACAGACAAAATGCCTTGAGCTTTTTCTTTGTTGTGAGCTTTTGATTTGACGATGTCATTGTATAAGCTTGAAAGCATTCATTTTTTCTTCACACTTTAGTGAACTTCTATGTTTACTTATACTGTATTTTTAAATACTAAAAATGCTTGATTAAAAGTATGGAGGGATGAATCGCATGTAAGAAGGACGTATGTTATGAATGTGGAGGTACACAGTAGAGGTAGGCCTAGAAAGAGTTGGATCGATTGCCTAAAAGGTGACATGATCAAGAAGAGAGAGATGATGGATGGTACAGTTATTTGGAGGACGAAAACCAAATGCGCCTATATGGGGTTAGGATAAGGTACGCAAGATAATGACGATTAAAGTAGTTAAATATTAATTTACAAGTTTTAATTTGTATATTGAATAATAACAGAGAAAAAATGATAGTTATTCACATATAATCTAACTTGTACGATAAGTTTTTTGTTAACCTCAAAACAAATTACAAAGCAAAAGTTGCTGGCTTCTTATAAGAAATCGCGTAACTAAGTTGCGTTCGTGGTGAAACTTTTGTTTTAGTAGCGCTTAACTTAGCGTAGGAAATAGTTATTAACGACCTATTACTGTTACTTATTTGTTCGTAGCACTTGCTACTGCACCGTAGCACATTTTAAGTTTTACGGTGCTACGTAGCTACGAATTTAATTTTTTATGTTTTTATAAAAAAATATTATTAGATTTTTGTTAATTTAGTTATATTTCCTTTAACCATTCTAACTAAGCTCTAGGCTTGTGCTAGGATATGGTTCACGGCGATAGTCGAATGGCGGGATTCGAACCCGACCGCAAGATCGGTAGTCCGTACCCCAAACCATTAGGTTATTGGCGCTTTGTTTACCGTTATTAATTTTAACGAATGATTATTAGATATTTCTTAACAAGTTCAGTGAATATATAGGTCTAGTTGTTTAAGTTTTTCTTAGCTTAGTAACCGCTGTGATGTCATTCTAAAGCAATTCTATTTTATGTGCTATAAAGCCTGCTACAAATGGAAGCATATCGTAACGTTTTATTACAAATGGCATGAGATTTATCCTCTCTTGTAATATAAGATGTTACAGTTCAAATCATTCTAGATTACCTAAGGTATAACTTTATGATGATGACCTCTACGTGTTGGTTAGAGGTTATCATTATAGTATTAGTAAATTTTACAGATTATTGAAACATCCGTATATGTAGATAATATTTTGACTATGACATTCTTACTAATATTATAATTATGAAAGTTTAGATAGCTGTGTTTGTTAGAATTTTCCACCTAAACGGCTAGACAGATCTCGATGAATTTAGCATAGATTTAGACATCGGAGAAATAAACAGAGACTACTCATTTTAATTTTTTTAAGAAGAAAGTCGCGGCAAAGCTAGTATTAAATTAAGTAATAAAATTTTATTTTCAATATCATAAAATCATAAGAGACTATTTTCGACATGTAAGGTAATAAAAATGTAAATTTTTGATTCGATATTATTATATGTAAGGAAAATTGTACATCACTCGCCTCTACTCCGACCAAGTAAATTGAATAAAGACAGGCATTTCAGTTAGCGTTTCTTATAATGTTTCAACAAAGATGAAAACAATAACTTTTGAAAACGGTATAGCTTAAAAACATTTCTACATTTTTTTAATTAAAAAAAATCAAACAAGACATAATCTATACATATAATAAATTGGAGTGTCTGTTTGTAATATCCAAAGATTTCGAGAAGATCTATTTGCGTTGCTGATAACGAAAATCGCATTTAAATATTTGCCTGTCTATCTGTCTGTCCGCAAGCCGCGTTTGTTCCGGTTTCTTTCTTCGAAACGGCTGGGCCGATTTCGACGGACTTTCACTAAAGGGTAGCTTACATAGACGGGCATATTACAGGCTACTTTATTTTTAAAAATCCGCGCTGTCAAAATGGCGTAACGGATGATCCAAATCGCGAACGAAGTTTGCGGGCGACAGCTCGTCAGGCATAAAACAGCATGCTAATGTTACAATTGCGAAAGTTTGGATTGATGGATGGATGTTAGTACGCATCTCCGAAATTGGTTAATAGATTGTGACGTTAAGCATAGATGTAGAACATAGTTTAGAAAAACATATAGGTTATCTACTATTTATATTTTTTACATACCCCAATACGGTCAAAACATAACATTATTTGGCAAGACTTAAATAAATTATGTTAAATACCTATTAATTTAACGAGGTTATTTTTGCGATAACATTGAAGAGAATATCCCATTATTATAATAATTTGATTTCATAATTGATAATTAATTTATTCAACGGTCTTTGTAAATTAATTGGGTAAGTGTTTTCTGTTTTAACAGCACCATTCAATTATCGTTTTATAACAGAAATTGAATCTCTTGTTTTACTACAATGTTATCAATTACATTCGCTTTACGATTTTCATGTGAAGAAGGAAAATATATAAAGAAGATAATAGATAGCGTCCATTCCAACTCTAAGTTGAAAAGATAAGTGTCGAAGTTTAAAAATGAGGAGTAATTTATGCATATTAGATTTTGATGAACAATTCCTAGATTTATTTTATAAATGTACAGAAAAATGGCAGCCAGTTTTACCATGTGTTCCCATTTATCTGTACCATTGTGTCATGCAAAAACAACTGCAAACTTTTGAACAAATGTAGAATAGAAACATCACAATATATACTCACAATTTAATGTATTAATTTGCCATTGCTTTATGTTGAACAAAAGCAATAAATTAAAAATAACTTACTTATTGAACACATCAATGCAAAGTTTTAATAGAAACATATGTTTGTTAGAGTTTGTAGCCTAAACTGTTGAACGAATCTCGATGCAATTTGGCACGGACGTTAACCATAATCTGGAAGAACACATAGGCTCCATGATTTTTTGTCCACAGAGACAATTACTAGCCTTAATTACTAGCGACAGAGTCGTGGGCAAAGGCTTGTAATTAATTTCGGCATACTACTATCTATTTTGAACATAAATACAGGCAACAGTATATGTTGTCAATGTAAATACTGGTTCCAACACGTGAAAGCACATATTTCGTAAAGTTCGCAATCAGAGCGCTCGGTTCGTATTTTACGTTGGGATTTAATTTAAAATTTGTCGCGAGTTCGCAGTGAGATGTAAAGTTTTATCACAAACGTACCAGTAGTATAATAAACTCAGAGTAAGTTCTTACTATTGAAATAGTACAACACATATTGTTTACATTTTTGAAACATACGTAATGACGTATTTTTGTACATATATCTGTTCAATAAAACTCTTTTTGGGGATTTGTACTTAAGACATATTTATTCTCGAACTATATTTTATTCTTATCAGTCTAATTTTTTCCAAAAAAGATAGTTTTATATCTACGTAAGAATTAAAAGCAATGTTATAGGAATGATTATGAGATAGAAGATATATAATTTCTCGCAAAAGAGATTTACATTGAAAGTATGCATGTTTTTATTTTTTTTTGTTTTGTTCTGCATGTATGTTTCAAAATTAGTATACAGCCCGGCTTCACACGCATCCAGTGCAGGTACGACAATGTGTTTATTTACTACATAACATTTAAAATTATAAGTCATTTCTCTACTACATTATACATGTAATATACCTTCCTCAAACACTGTATTAATTTTTAAAAATATAAGCATACATGGGGATAGAGACAGCGAGAAGCTACGTTCTCTGTTATGTCATAAAATATATGAATCTTTGATAAGGAAATAGGATCAAATAAATTTATAAAGCCGCAACACAAAATGGATATTTGTAAGAGGGACTATATTCAATTACGGTTTTCCTTCCAAGTTAAGCGGACGGTAATTCAGTTACAATATTGTTCGCCGCAAACTGGCCGCAGAGTCGTGCTTCTGAACACGTTACACATGTTACCTGTATGTTGCTTAACCGAGCTTAAATGTTATGTACTATACATAGTATGTAGCACCTTTATTCATAAATATCTGTTCCCGTGGGGCTTCACTCGCATGAAATTATACAAACTTTATTATTTACATTGTCAAATTATCAATGGCAAATGTTATAATTACCGTTACCATAATAACCTTGCCTCCTTAATGTTGGCAGCTTGTAGTTTATGGTCCTTTTCCTACATTAATGTTTTTTCCAATTTCTTTACCCCCTGACTTTATTAGCGTGAAAATATATAGCCTGAAGCGTGTAAGTGTAGGGCTTTTTATTAAAGAAATAAATATTCAAAAATATGCTGTGATTATCGGAGAAGAAATTCAAAGATATGTGTGAAGTCAACCAACCAGCACTGGGCCAGCGTGGTTGACTATGGCCTAGTCACCCCTTATTAGGGTAGGCTCCGAGCCCCTCGGTGGGGACATATGCATAGCTGGTGATGATGCTATGATTGCTGACATACGCCACGAAGTAGTGTGTGTTTACGCTTTATTATATTACTATGGAGTATAGATAATATATGTAAAAAATATAATAGGTAATAACTGATATCTATTCTTAACTATGTATCTGAATATTTGGTGTTATATGGTTTATAAAATTAATTTATCAACAGCGGAAATTACACTTCAGCTTGGGAAAGATATTTCGTAAATACGGAAATTGCTTGCAAGAATATTTAGTTAGCGTTTATATGCATTTAATGACTTGAAATCCGAAATCTGAAGACGAGTTGAAAATGTAATTAAAACGAGCTTTAACCAATAGTTACATTTTTAACAGCTTGTTAATTTAAAAAATTGAATTTGAATTTCGAATTAGGATTTCGAGAGCATACTTTATGCTCATACGTAAAGTATGCTCTCAAGAATTTATTATTACTAAACAATGAAGAGCAATGAACTCACCAAGTAGCCGGAGTGGTTCACCATATAGAGATTGGCAGTGGAGACCGAGGTCTTCTTTAAATGCCGCTTTCATCCCAAGAAGAACTATAGGCAGTGCACTGTGCCACATTCCTCCATGACAGAAAAGAGCTGCTTTAAGCCGACGAAGAAACTTTTCCACCATCCCGTTCGCACAAGGATGATGGCTGCTGGTACAGGTTCGGCTCACTGAGCAATGTTTCAGCATTGCGTTGAACAGGAACTTTTGGTACGTTAAAAATAAACTGAAAAACTAATGTGTACAATAATAGAATAATACATTGAATTCTAAATTACTTTTACTATCAGAAAATTACGTTATCACTGTGTAACATAGTATTAATATACCAGATTTTTTTTTAATTCTGCTAGACGAAACAGCAAGCAAAAGCTAGTATAAAATGTAATATAATATGGAACATTTTCTGAAAATAAAATGGTCTGGTATTCCCCATCACTTTTATTTTTCATTAATAAAAAAATTAGAGTTGATGAGTTCTTCATTTTAATGCGAATCTGTGATCCATGAAATCGTAAATTAAAAAATAATTCCCATGCAACTAACCCTGGTAATTAAATTGGCTTCCCAGCGGCCGTAATAAGATTAAATGCAAATAGCTTCATTAGTTATGCTTACCATAAGCGCTAAGCGGATTCATTATAATTTATAACCAATTTAAATTAAATATCAATTATTAGAATCTCATAGGATTACTAATGTCATTCTTTGTAACACCTTAATTCAATTAATCAAACACCTAAGAGTATTTTATTATCTATAACGAAAAAAGGGAGCCAAACAAAATTGAATTGGTATCACTGCAAAATGTCAACTTGGCAATCCATATTGGAAGGACGAAAATAGTTTTTGTAACGAGTCACGAAATCCAATTATAATATTACCTGCTAGTATATATATTTAAGATACTCCACTGTTTTTTGATCCTGAACATGGTCCTTCGAGTCGGATTGATTAAAAATTAGGCACACTTTATAGTCGAGGAAGTATAATTCGTATCCGTTTCGGTGAAATGTCGTTTACAATGAGTTTTAAGAGCAAATAACGTGTTTTAGTTTGTACAAAGATATTCCGTAGTGATCTCAAACAAAGGAACCATTCTATTCGTACACTGTGACTGGCATTTTCTTTCACTCGTCGTAATAGATTTCCTAATATTTTCTTACAAATCTTTGCCATTTCTTTGTATTTTAGTGTCTACGTCTATAATAAATACTTTGGTTGGTAAAGTCAGATGTTACAGAATTTATAATAGGTTTTAGCAAACTTTTTTTATGTGGAAGATAACCTTCTTTTTCTGAAAAAAACAGGGTTATGTGATGATTCTATTAACTAAAACCCTACCAAAGGCTATCCTCGATTGCGATTGCTAGGGTCAGAATATACTTCTTCGTGTCTTCACAGAATTCGGCAGTATTTCACCGTCTTGTCAATAACCTTTAGCAAAGACCTCTTTGTATTTAGTACACCTATATATGTTTAAAAAAATATTTATATGTATGTATAGACTAATTCAAAATAACATAATAACCAATAATTAAGACACACAACTAGATATTCGAATTTCAATCTTCAGTAGCCACTTCATCATTCGGATATCGGAATTGATTGAAAAAAAGCAAGCCGAATTTTTTTTTCATTAATTTGCGCAGAAACCCTCTTCCATTATAACTCGGAGGCCAGCCTTAATTATCTTTTTTTGTGAAGGCTTCGTTTTATTGACCGGCCTTAACACAAATAGACATGCCAATCCCTTTGAAAGGGTAATTGATTGTACAAGAGGAAAACTGAATAATCACTATGAATGATTTAGTAGAGAAACAACTTTTTACTCGCAAATAAATTGGCAATTTTCAAGGTGTTATGACATTTTTAATTTCTCAAGATTTTCAATTATTTTAGATTAGTAAAAAAGATAACTTAATGCGTCCTTTAAAGTAAATTCCGTTAGTGTCGATTGATTCAGTTAATTCTACAATAACATAGTACGACACTCAGAAAAAAATTGGAAACATAGTAAATAAACACCAAAATCATGTAAAAACATTCGTTAAATCTTATAACACTTTTGGTTTTAAAAAGCCAAGTACAATTTGAATCTTCTCTTAAAACAATTGCAGGGCTTTCGCTGCATTATGAAAGAGATTTCTATTACCCTAGTTAACAGTTCGACATATAAAAAGAACAAGTACGATGCACTGTGCAAATAAAGAGTACTTTGTTCATTCAAACGATGTTAAAACAATGGGCCACCTGCATTAACCTGTACCATTATTCCCTTTGCTCACAATTTCTGCACGACTGTACTATAAAATTGACTCATTTTTTGTTTCTCTTTTTATTGCCCACTTTTACATTGATTTGGTTTGTTTTTTATGCTTTTATGGATTAAAAAAGGAATAACCAAATATGATTAAGAAAGTTTTTACATAATTTACATACATCTGCTTGAAAAAATAATATAACACAGACTATACCTACTCAGTGGTACCGTAACTTTATAATGGTGAAAAGAATTTTTGAAATCGGTACAGTAATTTGTGAGTTATATCAATACATACAAAAATACAAATCTTTACTTTTTATAATATTAGTACAGATTTTCAGAATTTTAATCACGTAGAATTAATACACTTGTATTTTCAGTACCCTAAGCTTTTTCCGAGAAGTAAATAATTTTATATAGTCTATAATGCTATCTAGTTAATCTATACTATTATAATAAAGCGTAAACACACACTTCTTTGTTGCCAAAGATGTCAGCAATCACAGCATATTTATGAATAGTTCTTTCTTTGATAAAAAGCCCCACACTTACGTCACGCTTTGGGCTATATATTTTCACGCCATTAAACTTAGGGGGTAAATATTTTGGATAAAAACCCTAATGTGGGAAAGAGACCATAGGTTGCTGCCAATATCAAGGAAGCAAGATTGCCAAGGATTGTAATGTCATGTCATTTTGCAATGTGGTATTGATAATTTCACAAATGTAAACAATAAAATAATTATTTTTATGATTTCATGCGGGTATAGCCGCATGGGAACAGCTAGTAGGAGATAATTTAATTTCATACACATATTTTATCTTACAACCACATAGATGGGATATAACAAGAGCCATATGCAGTTTATACATACATATTTAGTTTTTTTAATGGTAACTGTGTTTTGTTCTCTTTATGTGCCATTATCAATTTATAGAGCTGTCAACAAATCTTATTTTATTAAGGAAAAAACTTTCTTACATTTTCCGTCGAGGAAAATAATGCCCCTTTATTATGGGAACACGTTTGCAGTTGCGTGCTATAAGGAAAATAAGTTCATTTAAAATTCTCAACAGGACCTGCACGGACGACACGGAGAGACAAACAGAAATATTACGACACATTTATATAACATTCTTATTATTAAGTTATAAGGTTTGATATAAATTCAAGGTTTCCAAGTAAGAATAGAACTAAAAACTAACATGACTCAATTACTACTTATTCCCGTGCAACTTCATCCGCGTGAAATTACAAAAACTTTATTTTATTATTTACATTCAAATACACATATGACAACAATGGCAATTTTGCTTCCTTGATGTTGGCAGCTTGTAGTTTATGTTCCTTTCCCACATGACGATTCTTTTAAAATTTGTTTACCCTCTATGTTTTATAGCGTGAAAATATATAACCGAAAGCGTGTCGTAAGTGTAAGGTTTTTTTATTAAAGAAATAATTATACAAAAATATGCTTTGATAGCCGACATCCTACGCCGCGAAGTAGTGTGTATACGCTTTATTATATTAGTATAGAGTATAGTTTAGGTACAATGATGTTTTTAAAATCATTGTCTTATAAAATTATGGTAAACAGTAACGTTAGTATTAAAAAGAATTGTCAATATTCAATTGTTTTATAAGATTAGATATGTCTTCTCTTCCACCATTAAATGGGGTAAAAACACATTGCCTACTAAATTTGACCCCATTTTACATAATCATACTAATATTACAATTGGGAAAGTTTAGATAGATAGATTTTTTATTTTTATTGTAGTGCTCCTCCGATACAGATGTGTCTCTGTTTGCTTCCAGGTTTATCTTATTAATCCAAATTTGATTTTGTAGTTTGTTTTCAATGTAGATGGATATCTGTTAGAGTTTGAAGCCTTAATGGTGGAACGGATTTAGATAAAATATGGTATAGGTGTAGAGCAAAGTCTGGAAGAACACATAGGCTACTCTCGCGGAAGATCAACGCTTGGTACCTCAGAGTGAAGCCAGAGGACCCAATCTGGTCAGCATTGCAATGCTTATTATAAACATTACATTGATATTAAATTATGTTTTTATTACTATTTCCTTGTTCATTCTAATTGTATTGTGGTGTTGATAAAGATTAAATGTTACTTTATTTTTTTTTAATTCCACGGGAACGGAGTCGCGGGTAAAGCTAGTAAGAAATAAAATGGACTAACTATTCAAAGCAAGCTCTATTTAAGCTACGAGCTTGTAAATCCACTTTTCTCTTACAAAGACACATTTAAACTTGTCTTTCTTTTGATTCAGTTTTGCATTTTAATTTACCTTAAGTACGGACTGGATGTACTTTATAAAAGTAAATTAATCTCTCATTCAAAACTATTCAGTACTTTAAAGTAACATTTACAATAGCTTAAAGTTGCCTGGATGTAGTTATTATCCTTTTCTGGAAACATCAAAGTATACACACACTCCTTTGTAGCGTAGGATGTCAGAAATCACAGCATATTTTTAAATAACTCTTTCAATAATGAAAACCTCTACACTTACAACACGCTTTAGGTTATATATTTTCACGCTATTAAACTTAGGGGTAAATAAATTGTCATTGTAAAATTAATAAAAAAACCTTTATGTGGGTAAGGGGCCGTAAACTACAAGCGGTCAACATTAAGGAGACAAGTGGTAACGGTAATTTTTTCATCACTTGAGAATTTTAAAAATGGAAACAATAAAATAAAGTTTTTATAATTTCATGCAGATGAAGACGCATGGGAACTGCCAGTGAGACTTGATATGACTTGATGGAATTGTTATAAAAAAGGATGTTAATTTAGAAGAGTAATTTAGAAGAGTACATTTTAATTGTAGTTTTAATGATTCATACATACGTTATATCTGAACCAATGTTATAAACAGGAAAGATTTGTATTTTTGTCTATAATAAAAAAAAACTTAAAAACTACTGAGTCAATTTTTCCCCCGATTAGAAAGATATATTAACACTCAGAGATATAACTTACATTTATTGTTAGATTTTACAATAAAAAAAGTCACAGGCTATGTCTCGAGGAAAAGTAAGTACTTAGCTAGCAGTCGGACTGTTCAGTTAAGATTTAATGTTAAAATACGGTGTGAAGGTGTGTAACTGGCTTTATATTTGATATTATGCCTCTATTTCAATTGTAATGATTATTATTAATGTATTCGTAAATGATCCGTTTTAATTAATGTCACGTTACTATAATGTTAAATTCGTCCGAACAATGATGAAATGGAATGGTTCGCATTAATAAATTAAAACGGCTTGTAATGTTCCAATTTAAATGCAAGAATTGTTAAATGCGAATTGATTTATTTATCATACACGTAATTTTTTAAATTAAATTGTTGCCAGCATTAAGCCTTAAAAAGATTTATCTATACTTATTATAATAAAGCGTAAATACACACTTCTTTGTTACCTAAGATGTCAGCAATTACAGCATATTTTTGAATAATTCTTATTTTAATAAAAAGCCCTAAACTTACGTCACGCTTTAGGCTATATATTTTCGCGCCATTAAACTTTGGGGGTAAATATTTTGGATAAAACCCCAAATGTGGGAAAGAGACCATAAGTTGCTGCCAACATCAAGAAAGCAAGGTTGTCATTTATGCATCTGAATTTTGATATTTGACAATTACAATTTCCGCCGCATGGGAACAGCTAGTATTTTATAAATAAACTGATCTAGCGTTTAATTATATTTATACTCATTTACATATATGTACTTGATGTGTAATTTATATATCAACTAGCTTTCGCCCGCGACTCCGTTCGCATGAGATTAAAAAACAAAAGTGAGTAGGCTATGTGTTCTTCCAGAGTTATCCTCTACGTCTATGCCGAATTTTATCGAGATTCGTTCAGCCGTTTATGTTTCAAACTGTAACTTACATCCATCCATCCATCTAAACTTTCGCATTTATAATATTAGTAAGCAGTAAGATAAAGGTATAAAATAACACTGTTTTATTCAACGTCTATTTGAAAACCTACCTGTAAACTCCGCAGGGTAAATTGCGGTCTCTAATGTTTGCCAACGCCTCTCGAAGCTTCGGAAACAAGTTGGAAGTAGAGATTGCCGTGTCGCAACGTAAACAGACGTGGGTGTTAAACGGTAGAGTTTTGATGCTGAAAAAAAAAAAATTGATGTGGAAAACGTAAATATTTACGTTTTCCACACATCTATACTAATATTATAAAGAGAAAAGATTTTCATTTTTGTATGACTTGAAAAATCTACTGGACCAGATTTATCAACTTTTATATCATTAAAAAGCTACGTTATCAGTCAGTAACATAGTTATATTTTTTATTAAGTTTATTTTCACGCGGACAAAGTCGCGAGTAATAGCTAGTAGTTACATAATTATCGAACAAAAGATACAGAAAGCTAAACCAAAGTCTTTTCCGTGGATATATCGAACATTTCATTGTAAAATTAAAGAAACGAATTGGGAAACATCATATTTTCAGACCAATAAAATATATCTTATACAATACAAAACGATATTCGACATATGATTTATTGACAAAGAAAACTTTGAACTAGTAATAACATTACGTTACGTTACATATTTTAAGATATACAAAGAAATACAACCCCGACATAAGTCAATACAATATTCTCTGTTTCAAATATAATTCATAACATTTTATCTGATAAAATTATCGTAAAGAAACGCTAAAGCGCCCGTTCTTGTGCTTCAAATTTATTCAATATTTTCAGAAGCACTTCAAGCAAGATTTTTTACTTATGTCTTTTTTTGTAATATAATATCAGTAGTCCATTGTCGGATATAGATATATCTAATCTTACTAATAAAATGCGAAAAATTATAGGGATGTATGTTTGTTAAAGTTGTTGCCTTAAAGGATAAACTGTTGCTAATAATTTGACATAGATAAAGCGCATACTATGGAATAATTTTGTAATTCCACGCGGATGGAGTCACAGCGAAAGCTAGTCGATACATAATTATATGTATGTACATATTAGGAAATAAATGTCCGATTCCTTTAGATACGATATATTTATAATCAAATGAGAGAATTATATAGTATTTTGTTTAGGGCTTTGGGTATCGATAACAAACGCACAAAACATTGGTTTACCTACATTTTATTCACAGTAACCGGTATAAGTCTATACTCTATAATAATATTAAAAAGAAGACAGATTTGTATTTTTGTATCTATTGAAATAACTAAAAAACTACTGGGCTCATTATAAAAATTCTTTCACCTTCAGAAAGGTAATTTATCTGTCAGTAAAGCTGTATTTCTTAGTAATATATAAAAAAACGAATCTATTGACAATGACGTAAAAATTTAGTTTAATTAACTGGGATAGCAGTAGCCAATAAGACCGATAAATCGAACCGCGAGAGATAATTACATTTCTTTGAACTTCTCTTGTCTTTGTAAAAGTATATCGGCGATGGAAATCCAAACAAATTAAAAGATAGATACATAACACTCCTCCATCCTTATCTATGAATGTACTCACACACGGTCGCACCAATTTGACCTAATTCCAATCTTTAGTTAACACGTTTACTGCGGCAAGCAAAATTATAATTCTTCATCTGGTGCGGCGGAAGGTCAAAATGCACCCTAATGATATTTCCGCCAGTGCGTGGCAGGTCTTTCTAGACCCACCAGCACTAGGGTAGCTTAAATTGCTATAACTTTGTGGAAACATAATGTATATGTCGGAGTGACGAGCAGTTTTGCAGAATTAAATTCCGAAGCTAGATCATATACACGGTAACGATCTTTTATTGTGGGCGTGCGTATGTCTGAGATAATGAAATAAAAATCGCGTAACATTAGAGACACTATTGTTAGTTGACCACCATTTTAATTGATAACTTCACAACTTATTAGTTGCCAGTAACTTTAATCGTTCAAAAATTAAGAAACATTTCGCCTCGTTATATACATTCCATGTAATGTAATGTATACACCTAAGTTAATCGTCTTGCATTAGCGAGAGGGACATAGTTTTCACCGCACCAGCTTAAGTACCGCGTCAGACCGATATCGGCCTGTTACGCAATGAGAGTGTTAAACTGATCGATAAAATACATCTGTGCCACTAGTCATGTCACTTTCATCATAAATCATCTTTCGAGTTGTATAAACACACAGTTGCTTATCCGTCGATTATATCATTATAATCTGTTTGGTTCAAACGGGTTATATCAAACGGGAAAATATGATCATCTACAACTATTCACTAATCTACAGGCTATATTTATATCTATACTTAACATAATAAACCGTAAACACACACTGCTTTGTGGCGTAGGATGTCAGCAATTCCAGCATGTTTTTGAATTATTCCTTCTTTTATAAAAAGGCCTACACCTACGACACGCTTTAGGCTATGTATTTTCACGCTATTAATCTTAGGGGGGGGGGG
>NW_013526804.1:1094781-1098169 GCF_000836215.1 Papilio polytes | reverse complement strand
AAATTTTATTTTTAACCAAATATTAAAATAAATAAGTGATTTTTTTTTAATACTTAGCATATATTGTATACAATCTTTTTAAAGAAATGTTTAGCAGAAAATAGGAAAGATTTATCTTAACATGAAAAATAAAGTTTTTTACAAAACTGCCCGAATATGATCTTTTATGCGTCCTTGCGACGTTGCCGCTTTTACTAACTAGCAGGTTCTTATTTATCGGTATCTTGAATTGTGAAACAAAAAAATCCTATATTTCCGTCACGTATTTTATCTGTTTGATTATTATCAGGCAATTTACGAGAATTTGGTAGTACTGCCCCTTACTCTTCAAAAATTGTTATCTCTTAAAGTTTTACGGTTTTAAAATAATGGATAGGTAATATTCATCCTAAAAGGTGTAATAAATCTAAGCTAAAGGGATAGTGGTTTTCATATATTAGTCGTAAAGTGTTCGAAATAAAATCTACTTTGTATTTAAAGATACGAGTTTCATTTACTTTGTAAACCAAGAATAAACTTTCATAATACGGAGTTTAAATATCGAAGTAAAAGACATATTGGTAAATGCTTCATAAAAAAATTGATTTGTAGCTTTGTAATTTAAATGTTGGAAACTTAAGTAGGACAAATATCTTAAACTTTTTAAATAAAAGAGTTTTTAGAACCTCATTATTAAAATGTGTTAAAAATTGTATTAACTATTAATAAGAAAGCTTTTTAATCTATTATTAATATTCTCGACAACTATGACGTCATAATACTTTAAGGTAGAATTCGAATGACAATTCTGCCTTAACTAAACATTAGTAATATTTACCGAAAGAAGGGATTCGAAGAAAAATGAAATTTTCGATCTTAAATAGATATTAAAAATTAGTGTTGCCAGAAGGCAAAGACAATATTAATTTACATCTTCATTGCGTACTGAACAAAATAATACAAAAAAGTATTTTACAATGTATATTGTTTAGTATGAGAAAACGTGTAATGTCTAACAGAAGGGGTGAACAAACGAATGAAAGTGGTTCTTGTGAAAACAAATCTCATAGTGTCAATATTGTCCAATTTGCGTTGCGTTCCGTTCCCGAGACGTTTTGTGTAAATAAAATTCTTTAATAGCTTCTATTGTTTACGAGTTTCACGTGTAAAATTATCATTTATGGTTTGTTACGCAATTCCAGACCGCTGAATATGTTTTAATAAAAATTTGGTAAACGTTTTTGGGAGCCTTGAAAAATTTTGAGTGCTAAAATGTCAACCAAATAATCTATAAAAATAAATGTGACTTTATGACTAAAATATTTACGCAATCTGTGGTGGTAACTTAGTGCAGTTTTAGACACTTTTATTGTAGATTTATATACTAATGGTCTCTTAACAATCAACGTAAAACTCTATTTTGACTTTAGTGTAGTAGAATCTAAAAGTAAATTAAAACACCCAGATTTTAATGAAACTACACATATTTTAATGAAAACATTTTAATGGAAATACAACGTTCCCAAAAAGATTTTATTTATAATTATAGACGATATAAAACGTGGAACTTTTAGATGGGGGTCAAAATATGGCTAACTGATGAATAAACAAACAGCATTAAATTCCTAATGGAAAGATTTGATTTAAATGGAAATTAAGTTGAAAGTTGACAAAATTCAAATGTGGGTTGGTTAGATTTGTATATAGTTACGTTAGTTACGTATTCTTGAATGTTTAAATACAAATGTAAATATAAATAATAGGGATTAAACACATTAACGAGGATTTAAAAAGATCAATACTAACTTACCAATTTAATGGGTAAAATAATATTTATATGTCACGCTTTCATTTTCATATTTTTTTATGATTTTTAAAATCAGCACTTGACCACGATCCCACCCATAGATAAGTGGTTATGTGGTTAAAGGATGGTTCGCGCGAATTTAAAAAATACCCATTGACCCTACTTCTGAAGGCACCCACGTAATTGGTTGGGAACACTGATGCCGGCAGCCTATTCCATTCAATGTACTACCTTATTACTAGGCTTTGCTCACTTCGTCGGCGCTGAATTAAAAAATACTAAACAACAGCCTAAGTTACTCAGTGATAATGTAGCTTTCTAATGTGAAAACATTCAAAAAAATCGGCCAAATCGTCTTTGAGTTCATTAGATACAAAATACACATCCTTATAATATTAGTAACCTCCTATATCTTCAATTTCTTATTTTTACATACTATAATATAATTTACATGAGTTTTAATATAAAAAATAAAATAAACGCATTATATAAAAAAGTAGAACTCCACCGGCTGCGTCATCTGATGCCTCAAGCGACCAGTGGTCAGGGCTGCAGAGACAGGAACCTCCTCACTATGCGTGCGGTTTCTAAAATAACCGCCTTTTGAATCGGGCCCTATTAGTGATGTTATTATAATCTCTTACCAACCTACCTCTTTAGTAGAGACAGTATTATAATTTGAAGGAGTACACTAAAAGGTATAGACAAAGGAAGAGATGGATGGATTATGTAAATGACATGATCGAAAAGAGAGTAACGATATAGACGAAAAGCTGGCAAAATTGGACCTTATTTCAGTGGGATAAGGACTAATGCTTATAGTTCACTCGTTTTAATGGTTATCATATCTCTTAGTAAAACTGGGAATAAATGTTGATTAATGAATAATGAAAATAACATCATTATTTTTATTTCCATTAATCAAGTTTCTTTCAGGTAACATTCGTATCTGTCGCAACTCATTACGTTGTAAGATTAGTTCGCGTTACATGAGAAATATCGTTGGTGTTATGTTACTCTCCAATATCATTTTTCGTTACTGCTTGGAATGAAATGAAAATTATAAAACATGTGTATTATTTCTATATCCGTTACTTAAATACTATTTTATTTTAATACAAATGCCTTTATTAAAATCAAAATAGAAATTCATTTCTTTAATTTTCCAAAAAAATACACTCAATTTAACGTAAATAAAATTAGTACATGACTTTTATTATTTTAATGTTTCAATTACATTTTTTCTAACAACGTTTACATATTTATATTGCATTTAAAATTGTTGCCAATAAAAATCTGTATTACAAAATTCAAACTTATTAGCTCGTAGTTAGATGTTAGAATCTGTCAGACGCACATTGGGCTGTATCCAGTTGCTCTATAGACAACTTTATCTGATGTTTGAAATGTCTCTTTTTTTGCTTGAATGTGCTTTGTATCAGTAAATGCATACCTTATAACGTAATATTTATCTTGTATCGATGTTTTTCAACCCCCAAATTTCAACCCCCACGTTGGACATTTACGGGACGATTTTCGTAAAATTCTTTCTTAGCGCTCATCTAAAACAGTAATAGAAACATTTACGCAAAATTTCAAACC
>NW_013526804.1:1094225-1094739 GCF_000836215.1 Papilio polytes | reverse complement strand
TCTCATACAAACAAATTCATCCGTAGTCACACAAACTGGACTCGAACCATTAAAATAAATATCATCGTATGCTAAATTTAATTGTTTCACTTCTTGTAGTAATTCTCTCAAACATGCGCATTGCCATGGATTGTTAGCAAATGATATATCCATCAAATTTACTTTCGTAGACATTTTTAATAATTGATTTTCATACATGAATGTTATATTTTTATTAGAAAAATGAAATGTTGTTAATGCGCTCTTATCAAAGGCTCTTTGTGGAATATTTCTTATAAAGTTATGAGATAAATTAAGATTTCTTAAACTATTTCTATTTCTTTCGAACATATCCTGAGTTATATAACTTAATCTGTTATTACTTAAATCTAGTGTTTTCAGATATATAAGGTTTGAGAATGCTCGCATATGAATGTATTCTATGAGATTGTTTGACAAATTAAAAACTTGCACTTCAATTATATTATGGTTATGGATTGGCCATACGCTTCGCCGGGAACCCAGCTACATTCCT
>NW_013526804.1:1076524-1094099 GCF_000836215.1 Papilio polytes | reverse complement strand
GAATAGAAGAGAAGAGAGACTTCAATTATATTATCAAAAGTCCATGATTTACTTATAGAAGTTATTTTATTTTGAGATATATCTAATTCGTGTAATCTCCTCATATTTCTTTTGACCAGAAAAATAGGAAATTCTGTAATAAAACTGTTTTTCATAATCAATATAGTAAGTTTGGAAACTCTTGTTAAGAAATTCACTTTAGTCATGTTATTCCCAGATAAATTTAATTCTATCACATCTGATAATATATTAGTGTATAAATTCTTACCGATAAGATTATTATCATTTAAATCTAATTGGAATAAATATGGGAAAATGTTTATCACACCTGATTTTATATTTTTCAAATGATTTCCATTTAAATATAACTTCTTTAGTTCTGTATTATTAAATATCATCATCACCAGCTCACTATACGTCCACACCTAGGGGCTCGGAGCCAACCCTAATAAGGGGTGACTAGGCCATAGTCAACCACGCTGGCCCACTGCGGGTTGGTTGACTTCACACATATCTTTGAATTTCTTCGCCGATATGTGCAGGCATCACGATGTTTTCCTTCACCGTAAGAACGTCGGGTAAACTATGCACATATGAAAATTCGAAAAATCGAAAATCACATTGGTACATGGCGGGATTCGAACCCAAGACCTGTAGATTACAAGTCAAGTGTTCAAACCACTGAGCCACCGACGCCCTCAAACCACTGAGTCACCGACGCTTTATTAAATATACCTGGCTGTAAATCTGTCAGTAAATTATGAGACAAATCCAATGAATTTAAAAGTGTATTCATTTCGAACAAACCCAAAGGTAAATCTGTTAATTGATTCCGTGATAAATCGAGAGTGTTAAAAAATCTCATTGTTTGAAACGTATCCATTTCTATGGTTGATAATTGACACTTTTTCAGGATTATTCTAACAACATCCGGCTTCTTAAATAGATCATCTTTTTTAAATGTGTTATTTTTTTCTGTTGAGGTGCACAATAAATAAGAATTAAGATTATCTTCGTAGTAGCAGGAAATTTTGGCGTTTGTTATAACAAAAAAAGATGTCCATATCAAAAGCAAAAATGTGTTCACATTTATCTGAAAAAACCGACTTCCAAACAAAATACACTAAAAACAAAATATTCTCAAAAAAAACAGTACACTAAAAAGTAACGAAATAATCCCTTGAAAATAGTAAACCTACCTTATTGTAACTGCTATGTCTATATTGTACAATTATTATTACTTTGATGTCGGTGTCAGCCAAGGTATGCAGTGATATTTATTTCTACGTAAGAGTTTCCACATTTTTACCATAACAATTGACAATTAAAGGTATACTATTTTCAAGGGATTATTTCGTTACTTTTTAGTGTACTGTTTTTTTTTGAGAATATTTTGTTTTTGGACGTCGGTTTTGTTTTTTATTAAAAAGTTTGTTTATTTCTCGATTTTTAGTGAATCTAAACAACGTAGTATGATAATCACTAGCTTTCAAATAAAGAATGAGTTATCTAAATCGATTATATAAGAAATTAAGTAAAGATCTAATACATCGTTGCGACTATTCACTCATAATTCTGTCCAGCCGCGCGCCGCTGTTGCCCGTGAGTTTTAATATTTTGATAACTTCTAGAATATTGGTCAGAATCACATACTGTAAAAGGCAATTATGATCTACATTTAATACTCTATCGTGAAAACATATTTATTTGGATAAGGATTTATACCAAATAAGAATAAAAGCGTTTTAAATGAAGTCGATTGCATTTATTTGACGGTTTTCACGAAACGGTTATTGTGCGAAAACCTTAAGAGATAGATATATGCTAGCGCGGATTTTTATTTAGCTAATTAAATGAGCTACAATTCTTTGATACACCATTTTTATGTAGATCTTATGGTTTAGGCTACGTAAGCCAAGAAAGCAAACTTTGTTACAAGTTGGTATTTTTTTCTGCGATTCGTAATTTGCAATTTATGATATCTCCTAAACTATTGATCGGAATTATATAGTTCCAAGGGCATTTATAATCTACATTAAATTTTCTTGATGATGGACACATTTATTTGGATAAGGGTTCATACCGAACACGAGTAATAGCGTTGAAAGTGGGGTGTAGATTTCGAGCGATATTTTTATGAAAAAAGTGGTTACTGAATGCTTAGTTACGTGCAAATAAATTCGACTATTCAATTAATATTGCGCAGTTAAAACTAAATGTGTGTGCTTGCACATAATTGAGTATTTAAATTAAACCTTACCTTGGTTTTTGAGTACATTCTAAATGTGTTAATGTATTCTTATCAGAATTGATTTCAATTTCAAAAAAAATATTAACTGACAGCGTCCGATTTTACAACAATTTCAATGTGCACTGATCTCGGTATTTTAGGATTGTCCCATCATGGTACAAGATAATGTTTTTAAAATTAACACATTGCCGTATTATATTTCGGACAAACCGAATAGATAAAACTAGGATTGCAAATATTCACAAAATCAAATATTTTATGAAACAACAAAATAATATGTTATCTTTACTGTTGAGATTAAATAAAATAATGTCATTGGTGAACAACATATTTTAAATTATAGTATTTTCAATGTAAATATGGAGGAGTACATCGATAAAGCCTAGCAAGAGATGGATGGATTGTGTGTCATCATTATCATAACCAGTTCACTATACGTCCCCACTTAGGGTCTCGGTGCCTACCCTAAGTTAGAGTGACTAGGCCTTAGTCAACCACGCTGGCTCACTGCGGGTTGGGTTAACTTCACACATATCTTTGAATTTCTTCGCCAATATGTGCAAGGTTTCTTCACGATGTTTTCCTTCACCGTAAGAACGCCGGGTAAATTTACATATAAAAATTCGATAAACCGAAACTCACATTGGTATGTGGCGGGATTCGAACAAACCAGTGTTTGTTATTTACAAATCTTGTATTGACATATATTGGCATCCCTTACATTCTTTTTTTGTAAAATAGA
This sequence comes from Papilio polytes, assembly GCF_000836215.1. Taxonomy (NCBI): domain Eukaryota; kingdom Metazoa; phylum Arthropoda; class Insecta; order Lepidoptera; family Papilionidae; genus Papilio; species Papilio polytes. Next base: position 1,091,106 of record NW_013526804.1, on the reverse strand, counting down.
AACAGCAATATGAATATGTCGCAATCAAAAGAAGAAATCAATTTGAATTAAGTCATAATTAGAACACGAGCGCCGCCAAGCGACTTTCGAGAGAACTTAGATTATTCTGAATGAATTCCTGAAATGTATCCTGTGAATGTATCTCGAGTAGTAGTAATTCTGATATCGTGCTAGCTCAAGGCGACTAATACAAGCATAATGAGTCATTATCGTCTAAATCCAGCGTAGTTTAGCAGCGATAAAAAGATCAAAAAATATAATCTTAATTATGTCGCTATCGATAATTATATGAGAAGTAATAAAGATGTATTTCTGTACGTGATAACATTGCCCTTGATCTTATCGCAATGGAATAAAATGATGTACTAATCATACTCCATACCAAATTTAATAAATGCAAAAATGTAGATGGATGTTTGTTAGAGTTTGTAGCATAAACGGATGAACGGATTTCGATGAAATTTGGTATAGGTATAGAGGATAGTCTGGAAGAACACATAGGCTACACACTTTTGTTTTTTTATTCAACGCGGATGGAGTCGCGAGCATAACCTAGTATTTTAATAATTGTTACATTTTTGTAAACAATAATCTTAATAAAATACTTCTTACTAATATTATAAATACAAATGTGTAGATGAATGGATGTTTGTTAAAAGGTACTTCTAAAAGGCTCTAAATAAAATTACAACAAACAACTTATTTTGTAGTTCTATTTTGGTGAGGATTATACGATGTTCTATGCATCCCCAACTCAGTGTACGTCCCAACTGAGAGCCGCGGAGCGAACACAAGTCAGGGATACTAGACCATTTTTTTTTCTCTCGCTGGGAAAATGTATTTACGCATCCTCCCCCCCCCCCCTTACCAGGGGGGGTATGTGGGACTCGCCGGTCGAAAAGGTGGAAAATGGCCGGAATACCCACTAAAAACCCAGCGGTGGTCCTTCTATCCGCCAGTGGCTGGGTCACAGGAACGCTTGCGCAATCTTCCGCGACCCAGCCAGCGTCGTCTGCGTTAGCGGACCCCGCTTACCGGGGACGATGTCCCCGGACTACTCGCAGGCGCACCCGGAAGACCAGGGTGCGCCAGGGTTACTAGACCATAATCAACCACGCTGATCCACTGAGGGTTGACTTCAACATATCTTTGAATTTATTCACAGATCGCAGGTATCACGATGTTTTCCCTCACCGTAAGAGCGTCCGGTATATTATGTACAAATGAAATTCGAAAATCATATTGGTACATAGCGGGATTCGAACAAAGGTCCTGTAGATTTGTATCATTTGCTTAATCCGCTGATATATAAGTATTCTAACTTAATTATATTGTTAATGATTACCGATAAGTAATCTACATGCATAGGAGTCCAGATAAGATATAACGTAATGTTTATTATATGTTAGTAAAAAAACAGTTTAATCAGCTTCTTTGCGGTGTCATGACGAAAATTAGCACAATATTTTTGGCAATATCCAGGTAAATAATTTAATAATAATTATAATCCCTTTCCCTTTCACCCTTTTCTTATGATGAAAGGTTCGGAAGGTAAAGTGGATTTGGTGGAGGAGACGCATAGGAAGGGGAAATGTCCTCTTTATGTGCATCTAATCCTTCATTAATCAAGGATAGGCAATGCATCTGCATTTGCGGATGTTTATGGGCAGCGGTCGCTTTCCTTTTCGGTGGATTCAGATGGCCGTTGCTCGTTTGCCTCCTTATATTATAAAAAAAAAACTAGTTTTAAAAACAATAAACCTTTATAAATGGCTCTACAAAAGCGGGATGGATGTATAGCTCTATAGGAAAATGGTAATCAAACAAAACCAATTCATCGACACAATTGAATCGTGAGATTTATTTAATTACTAGCTTTCGGCCGCGACTCATTCAATTTAACAAAACAACGCAATTCACCTCTGTGTTCCCGTCGCTCGTTTGCCCCCATTCTCTTATAAAAAAAACTCCGTCCGCGTGGAATTAAGAAAAACAAAAGTAAGTATACTATGTGCTCTTCCAGTCAAGCCTCTATATATGCCAAATTTCACCGAGATCCATTCAGCAGTTTAGGATAACTCTCACAAACATCCTTTTATCCATCCATCCAAAGTTTCGCATTATAATATTAGGAAGTTATGGGAGGTCGTAGTAAAAATAAATTCATAAGATGTTTGAAATCAAACCAATCTGCACTGAGCATGGGTAAGCGCTTATACTAATTTTGAGTTGGCTCCAGATCGGTTGTGATATATGTGTCAATAAAGCTCATGAATAAAATTTTCTATTTAAGTATATTATCTACTGGATATGGAACATGCGGCAATGGAAGAATGCAGTATGCGTCAAAAATGTTTCCACCGGATTTTAAATTCGGCGTATCGACTTCGGCTTATCAAATCGAAGGTGGCTGGAATTCCGATGGTATGTAAAAATTAAAACCTATCAGATTAATATCTTTATCACAATTTTGCAAGTATTTTTATACACAGAGCTTGACATATTTATGCTGTTTGGACTATTGACCTTTTAAGAACCGAATAAATTAAAAATACCACAAAAATAGTTCTTACACATGAGCTTAACTTCAGTTCTTCACATCTAATGATGTTGAACTATTTTTGTGGTATCTTAATATCTCTAATTAGATCATTAGATGTTGAACTATTTTCATGTGAACTTTAGTTCATTTCGATTTTACATGTATATCAATAAACATTATTTTAATTTTTAACCTAATTCTATATCAGGTAAAGGATGGTCGATGTGGGATCATCTAGTTCGTACGGATCCCGAATTTGTAGCTGACAATACTAACGGAGATGTAGCCGCCAATTCTTATCATTTTTATAAAAAAGATGTTCAAATCCTGAAAGATTTGGGTGTTGATATATACAGATTTTCAATATCATGGCCGAGAATATTACCTTACGGTAGAGCGGATTATGTAAATCCATACGGCATCGCATATTACAATGCACTAATTGATGAGTTATTAGCTAATGGGATAACTCCGTTCGTAACGATGTACCATTGGGATCTGCCGCAAAATTTGAACGAGCAAGGTGGTTGGCTGAATGAAGGTTTAGTGGATATATTTGGCGATTACGCGAGAGTATTATACCAACATTTTGGAGATCGTGTCAAACATTGGTTGACGATTAACGAACCGTATGTTCATTGCTATCAAGGTTTTATCACTCTACGTCATGCTCCTAGAGTACATCAGCCAGCGACTGGTTTCTATGAGTGCGGTAGGCATATACTATTGGCGCATGCGAAGGCTTATCATATCTATCAGGATGAATTTAAATCGCAAGGTGGAGAAGTTGGCATAGTCTTGAGCATGGATTGGGCGTATCCTGATAGTGATTCAGCAGATGACGCTGAGGCGGTTTTGGATTATTTCGCGTTCCATGTAAGTGATAGTTCTTAGAAAGAGATGGATGGAATGTGTGAAAGGTGACATGATCAAGAAGGAAGTGATGACTGAGATGACGGATGATAAAGAAAACTCGGTGAGTCCATCTTACGGGATATTATTAGTTATATTATTATAGATTTAATTCTTAAAAATAAAAAAGAAGAAAGCCATTTGAAGAATTAAAATAGACTGAAAATAAATTGTGTCCTAAATAAATTTTACTACATGTACTGATTGTTTAGTTAAAATTTCCGCTAGTGTAAATAAAGTCATATACTCTGCTGATGATAAAGTTCACTTCCTTTGCAGTTGGGAATATTCGCCAATCCAATATTCACTATCGAAGGAAACTACCCTCGACGTCTCATCGATCGCGTTGCCAATATCAGCAGCAGTCAAGGATTCCAGATTTCAAGACTACGTCCCTTCAGTCAGGAACAAATAGATTACATGAGAGGCACATCCGACTTCCTAGCTTTAAATCATTATACAAGCGAAATTGTATATAGAAACGCTTCGGTTCTAGGAATGTATGAAGCACCCTCCTTCAACGATGATACCGGATTTACAACTTACAAAGATCCCAGCTGGCCAGTCAGCGCCAGTACTTGGTTACGGGTATGTATAATGTCGAAATATTAAAAAAAAACAGACATCTTTTGTCTTCTAGTGAACATCCTATTTTGTTTTCATTGATATGATTTCTCTTAACATTTTATGTACCTTAATTTTTTTAACGAACTAGCTTTTGCTTGCGACTCCGTTCGCTTGGATTTACAAATAAACATAAGCAAGTAGCCTATGCATTCCAGACTATACTCTACATCTATGCCAAATTTCATCTAGATCTGTTTGACCGTTTAGATTGCATATTCTAACAAAAACCATATAAACTTTCCCATCTATACTATCATAATAAAGCGTAAACACACACTTCTTTGTTGCCTAAGATGTCAGCAATTACAGCATATTTTTGAATAATTCTTTCTTTAATAAATAGCCCTACACTTACGTCAAGGTTTATCCTATATATTTCCACGCCATAAAACTTATGGGGTAAATATTTTAGACAAAAACCGTAATGTGGGAAAGAGACCATAAGTTGCTGCCAATGTCAAGGCAGCAAAATTGCCATGGATTGTCATGTCACGTCATGTCATTTTGGCATTTGCTATTGATAATTAGAAAAATGTAAACAATAAAATAAAATTTTCATAATTCCATGCGGATGAAGCCGCACGGGAACAGCTACTTTATAATATTAGTAATATTTTATATTCCAGGAACATGCTCAAGGCTTTTATAACCTTCTTGTGTATATAAAAAATACGTACAATAATCCGACAATCTATGTAACTGAGAATGGTTTTTCAACGTCTACTGGTTTGAACGATACTGGAAGAGTTCAGTATTTCAGGAATTATTTAACCGCTTTATTGGACGCTCTGGCGGAGGACGTTGACATTCGTGGTTACAGCGCATGGAGTTTAATGGATAACTTTGAATGGGCAATGGGATATACGTAAGTTAAATTTTACATTCTACCTACTTAAGGGGACTACTAAAGGGAACGACACGATTTGTAAGGAATTTTGCACATGTAAAGATATTCAAAGATCAGTGTAGTCAACCAATACACACTAGGTTAGCGGGGTTGACAAGAGCCTAGTCTTGAACACCTTAATGACGTAAATAAACTAAGCTGTTTGCTGCAACTGACAGGCATAATTTTTGTATGAATGCAGGATAAGGAGGTTTCGTGCTGTATCCTTTTGCGTATGTCTTTAGGCAACAGTCGCTTCCTCATTACGGCTAGTTCTGTATACCAATGTTGTAAATGGATTCAGAATAATTTGATTTTAGAATTGATAATTTAAATGATGATTTATTTCCAGGCAAAGGTTCGGGCTTTACGAAATAGATATAAATGATCCCGAAAAGGAAAGGATTCCGAGAAAATCTGCGCTGGTTTATAAAGAAATTATAAGCAGTAGATTTATTGACTGGGATTTCGATCCTAATCCGTACGAAGTTAGTGGTTCTGGATATCTGAAGTCATGTATTTTTACAATTATTGCAGTGTATTTATTAAATGTTATTTTATAATATGTTTTTTTTTTCTTACATAGTTTAATTCGCATTTTTTTAAATAACATTTAGATATAATTATTCTTAAAAATTTCTTGAGCGTCGGTGGCTCAGGGGTTTGAGCACTTGATAATTAATCTACTGGTTTTGGTTTCGAATCCCACATGTACCAATTTGGTTTTCGATATTCGAATTTTAATTATACGAATATAAATAATTTACGCGACGTTCTTACGGCGAAGGAATACATCGTGACGAAACCTGCACAAGAAATTCAAAGTTATATGTGATGTCAACCAATCCGAACTGTGCCAGTGTGCTTGACTATGGTCTAGTCGCCCCTAACTTAGGGTAGGTTCCGAGCCCCTCGGTGGGGACATACAGTAAGCTGGTGGTGATGATGAAGATTCGTAAAGTATCCGTTAATTATTCGTAAAATAGTACATATAAAAATGTTGATATCTGATTTACTTGGTACTAAAACTCTAATTAATTTCCTTCCTACTTAAATGTACGAATGAGTAAATAAATGCTGAAATTTTAATAACGAATAATTTTGATAAAGTAATGTACAAAGAATATTTAAAATATTAAAGCGGGATTCAACAAACACTTTAGTGAGAAGCGCGGTGGAGCGTAATGGAATGTAAATTGGGCAAATATTTAATTCTGAGACATTGAAAATTCTTAAAGTACACACTTTGTAATTACACTGTAAATAGAACATTTATAAAAACGCTTTGATTATTTTGTGAACATTATAAAACGTACAAAATTTCCTACTAACTTTAGTCAATACTTATTATAATATAATGAAACGCAAACGCATACTACTTTGTGGCGTAGGATGTCAGCAATAATCACAGCCAAATTTTAAATAATTATTTCTTTAATAAAAAGGCCCACACTTACGACACGCTTTATGCTATATATTTTCACACTATTAAACTTAGGGGTAAAGAAATAGGAAGAGAGAACATAAACTACATGCTAATATCAAGGAAGTTAGGTTGCCATAGTTGTCATTTTTGAATTTGAATTTTGAAATTTAACAAATGTAAACAATATAAAGATAATATATATTCATGCGTTGAAGCCGCTCGGGAACAGCTTATGGTAGATACACACGAAAATACATGCTCAATTTTGCTCACTGTCGAGCTAGTACTAACGCCTGTACCATACCAGTCTCAAGACCAATTTTAAACGCCAATCAACTTGCATCATGCTCGTCAAGTCACTTGTAACCACCATAGGTTGATCTTTGATTGAGTTTTGACAATCTTACTAATATTATAAATGCGAAAGATGGATTTAGATGGATGGATAGATGTTTGTTAGAGTCTGTAGCCTTAACAGCTGCAGGGATCTTAATGAAATTTGGCATAGATGCAGGGCGTAGTCTGGAAGAACACATAGGCTACTTGCTTTTGTTTATTTTTAATTCCACGCTGACGGAATCGCGGGAGAAAGCTAGTAAGACATAAGTTAGCAATTTTATTGAAATCAAAAGTAATATCAATACACGTGTTACGCGAAAAAAACATGAATGGTGTTAAATAAAAAGTTAGATATTTAAATATCCCAGTTATTGTCTTGAGTGATTTCCCCATGGACATCAATTTGAATTGCACTGGGTTTTTAAAATCCTCTAAAGCATATATTTTTATATAATCTTCTAAATCACATGTTTAGTAAATTTCATTCTTTAAAGTTCTTTGTGGTTCTTTAAATTATAGATTTAGGGACAATCATGCATTTTACGCGATGAATTATTTTATTTGCGCTTTAGAAACCTTAAAATTGTATCATAATTCTAATTCACAGATTAAAACAAACTTTCGCCCGCGACTCCGTCCTCTTGGTATTATAAAAAACCAAAAGTAAGTAGCCTATGTGTTATTCCAGACTATAAATTACGTCTATGCCAAATTTCATCGAGATCCGTTCAGCCGTTTAGGCTACAAACATCCATCGATCCATCTAAACTTTCAGATTTATAATATTAGTATGAAATAAGATATATCGATGTAACATCACTAACAATAAGATGCAACAAATTCCATAGACAAAATATTGATGTCCTTTAAAGTTTCGCTTTGCATTCGTTTGTATTATACGAGGCCTTTTCAATTTAGCAACACTCCAAATAAGCCGTATAACGTTACGTTTGTGATATTCACTTTGATTAAAAGCCTCATTACGAGCGATGTTACAACTTGTATTGAATAAACAAAAGCCGGCTACGCACTGATTGTTTTACAAAGTGATTGCCTATCACAGCTTTATTACTGCGCGTTTACACTGCGGAAACAATTTTACAATAACAGATCGTCTCTTTCATCCTTTATCTAAAAATAGAGATAAACATACTCGTATCTTATGATCTACCTGTCATTGTTTATGTAACAGAATTTTTTTTTGTATTTCCTAACGTAAAATTTTTGAGAAAATAAGAATACGAGAATTTTAATGGAAGCAGAATTTACTTTGCTCCGTTGACGCAAGTCGAAATTAGTGTTTGCAAGTTGCAAATAGCTTTTATTTTAGAATAGCAAATTGTTTCTCTCTTCAGTCTTGGAATGACTTTAAAGATGTCTCTATTTAAACTGTCTTTACAATACATATTCTAAAAATATAACGGTGAATTTTCAACGAAAACATACGTACGAAACTATTTTTTTTACTGGAAATAATCACTTTTGCCTGCGACATTAAAACACTTGGAAAGTAGAATATTTGTTCTTCCAAACTATGATTTACATCTGTGCCAAATTTCATCTAGTTATAACAAGTATCTATTCATCCTTCTAAACTTTTGCATTTATAATATTAAATACTAGCTGTTACTTGCGACTTCGTCCACGTGAAATTAATAATAGTATAGCCTATGTTACTCAGTGATAACATTGCTTGTAATAGCACAAGAATTTTTGAAATGAGTTAAGTAGTTTTATTCCATGAAAGCTTGTCCGATAGATGGAGTTTTTCAAATATAACTCCAAAAGGTACCTTTCTTTTGTAATGTCTTTAATTCTTGAGGTTCTTAAGGATTTCACACATTTTTTTCGTTTTCATAAAATCGTTCCATATATCCATTTTGTCAAATTTTAGCTCTTTCTATTTTCTTGTTACGTTTGTTGAAATTGCACTTTGAAAAATTCACTCCGTTATTAAATTGGCTGTTTGTAACATCTGGCCACAATGTTACTTCTAATATTTGTACCAAGTTTTCTTTATTAGATTACTAGCTTCTGCCAGCGACTCCGTCCGCGTGGTATTAATAAAAACAAAAGAAAGTGGCCTATATGTTTTTCCAGACTATCCTCTACACCTGTGCCAAATTTTATCGAAATACGTTCAGCCGTTTAGGCTACAAACTTTAACAAACATCCATCCATCCATCTAAACGTTCGCATTTAGAATATCAGTATGATACAATGAGATTTTACGAAATGAAAAAAAAAGTTTCAGATCTATACTATTATTACTCGTATAAAAAGAAAACATTTATTTTTGTATTTGAAATAATTCGAACTACTGGACTGGTGTAAAAAATCTTTCCTCATTAAAAAGCTACATTATCAACGAGTAACATAGGCTACATATTTGATTATTTTTAATTTCACGCGAGCGAAGTCGCGAGCAACAGTCAGTTACTAATAAATTGGTAAGAATCCAGTCCACATCCTTTTTTTGATAGTTTCGTTACAAATTATTAACTTAACTTGTCTTAATTAGCTTGCTTAAACTCAGTTTGGACATTTTTTTATTTCTATCTCTTGTGTTGCAAGCTCGCTCAGGGGAAGTGTCATTTCGTAAGTGAACCACTTGATATTTACCCCATACCTAAACCTTACCTAAACTTAGTGGACTTTGTAGGATCAAAGTTTACTTAATAAATGCAGTTGTAATAACTTTTGTTTGAAAATCACAATTTCTAATGTAAATTCAAACGATAACTTCAACGTTTCCCTTTAAATTCGAAATTTGAATTTCCATTTAGTAAGTTATAACTTATCTGCACATTGAGAGATTCCCCATTCTGAGCAGATTGTAGCGTTAACTTTGTTACTCGAGTTCTAACATTATTTGCATCATATCGTATAATAAATTTCATATTATTTAAGGGTATAATATGAATCTTTGATTGTCACGTTAATTTCCTAACTTGGGAAAAAATCTTTGAGAAACCAAAAATAACTAACATTCCTAGATTTTTTTATCTAGAATTAATAAGCGTAAAATACATTACAAAATATAGCAGAGGATGATAAAAAACTTGTTAAATTAATGAGCTTTACTCATGGTCAAGGAAAACTTTTGATATTGAGCCTGAATATCTGATAATATCACGTAAAGGCAGTTTTGTTTCAGCGCTATCGCGTTAATCAAAGTAAATATCCGACAACGTAAGCTCATTGGTACTGTAACAAAATTCGGAAGCTTTTAATGGAAGCTTTTAAGTATCCAAAGTAGATTGTGTTTTATTGTTTTTTCTTTGAAAGTTTGTTTTTGTCGATAGTATCCATGAAAATAAAAAATACGAACAAAGTTTCTTCGAATTATTGACAAAGCTTTGAGTGATTTTATCGAACATATTTTCCTTGTATAATAATTCAGCAGGATCATCTTAAAATATAAATAATTTTAATAATATTATAAATCTCAATGATGAGAACTCAAACATAATCATACTATCATACTTTTCATACTAATAATATAAATGCGAAAGTTTAGATGGATGGATGTTTGTTAGTGTTTGTAGCCTAAACGGATGAACGGATTACGATGAAATTTCGTATAGATGTAGAAAATAGTCTGGAATAACACATAGGCTAGTCACTTTTGTTTTTTTTTTAATTCCACTCGGACGAAGTCGCGGTGGAAAGCAAGTCCTAACATGAACTAAAGTGTCTTGCGAACGTATTTCAATAATGCTGTGTTTTAATTCAATTGTTACAGTAAAATTTACAATTATCTTTTTACGTTATTGTTATTAAAGTGAAATTTTAATTAATAATCGTTACCTTAAAACCGCTGTATTATATTTTGCTAGAGTATTAAAATTAAATACAATGAACTCTTTAATTAAAGTGTATAATCGCGAACGCTTGGAACCAGTTTTTGCTCATTCAGCGAACGTGTCGACACCAACACGACGCGACGCTCTTTGAAATTTCAAAACAAAACGCTCTATTTCTAAATTAAAAAATGTTAAGGCGCTTTAGTTTATTTGCGAATTTTCCATTTAAATCAAAATTTAAAAGCTTGAAAAGACTCGCTTTCTCACTCACCTTTGTCTATCGCACTACTGTTTAGTCGCGCTTTAATTCCTATAAGCTTGAATGAAGGCGCGCATATTATTCAATTTTTAGTTGTGAAAATAAACAGTTGAATGGGCCGCAAAACAATCGACAATCGCACGACAGTTGTGCGATAGTTTAGTTAAAGGTGTACGCTCTCTCTATGATTAATAGCACGAATAACTTGAAATGATTGTGTGTCAAAGTCTGAAGCCGTCTATTTGTTAAACTGGGACATATCTGCCTGTCCGAAGTTTCTCAACGCTTAGCATAAGTTTTGTTAACTCAGTGTCATGAACACTAATTAAATACCGTCAGTTAGGAATTGTTACATTGATTTATAGTTTCTTAATTACGAGGAATATCAATTTTGTATAATCATCAACTTGCCCTTATCCTTACGGAGGGTTGGCACAGTATGTGCTGCTTTTGGGGCGTCTCGGTGGCAAGCGCAAGCGATCCCGTGGCGTCCCACACAATGGCCAGGAGGGAACGAAGGAGTTTATTGAGGTATGACCCCCATTATGGGGGTAGAGTCCCAGATGACTCACGTGTCTGCCCAAAGGCATGGAGTATGCGTAACGTATTCCCCTTCGAAGAAAAAAAAGTATGTGCTGCTCTTCCTTACATCTCTATGAGCCGTCATATCTATTTTTTTATATGACGGAGGAGGAGACGCACATAAAAGGGGACATTTCCCCTTCGTATGCGTCTACTCCACCGTCAAGTCTACTTTTGCTTCCCATCCTTTCCTTTTGAAAAAGGGTGGAAAGGGAAAGGGACTAAAATTAGGCCTCCGGTACCACACTCATCTGATGAATCGAGTAATTGCTTCCACTTCACGCCTGTTTTCTGTGTGGTCATGGTATTACACCGGCCCATTCGTGCGAAGATGTTAAAGCGGGCTCTACCACTGTAAATTCTCGATTTTAGTTACACTGATTTTATTTTACATGCAATTGATTCACAAAGAAGTCGATTGTTCTTTTATACAGTGTTATTGTCTAGCATCACTCATGAACAGACAATAAAGGTCCGTTTAAATTGATTGATACAATTAACTAATACGATGGGTATAGTCCCCCTTCATTCATATCTTGTTAGCAATCACGACATAAGTTCATTGTTATTGAATAATCAGTCAAATTGCTTTCCATTCAGGAAACGTTGAAGGGCACAAGTTAAATGCTTTCTCATGTTCTGTGAAGATTTAACTGAAATCCTTGTATAGAATTAAATTTACAACCCACTTGTGAAATTCTCTGAGTTTAACGTGTTTGTATTCTATTTAGTATATCAAGTTTTCTACCTTATTTTGTATATACTTATCTAGGTGTTATTTCTATCTATATTATGAAGAGGAAAGATTAGTATATTTTATTGGTATAACTCAAAAACTACTGGGCCTATTTCCAAAATTCTTTTATAATTAGAAAGTTATGTTATCGCTGAGTAACATAGGCTATATTTTTATATTTTACGTGGACCAAGTTAGGAACAACATCTAGTATATTTATCCTGTCACAAAGAAGAACGATTTGTATTTTTGTACCGAATAAACATAAAAATTACTGAACCGATGTGAAAATTCTATCACGATTAGAAAGGTTTTCCTTCCTCATAAAGTATTTGTCCCTGTATCCTTCCTATATGATAATAATACAGTAAAATGTGTAGAACTGTCGTCAGAGAATCATTTATATAATAAATAAATTTTATTCTTCTAACCACTTTATTTCTTTTATCAATTACTCTCATCTATCTTTACTTAAAGTTTTAATTTAAACTTGTCTCCTTGGCTCGAATAGTTTTAAATTTATATCTGTTCTATATTGCTTATTTCTCTTTTACTTGTAATAGATTTTTGCAGGCTATTTTATGAATAAAGAATAAATTGGCCATTATTTTTAGGTTAAAAATGGTTAAATAACTATAAAAAATTTACTTGCAAGAAAAACAATGAAAAAAAAACAAAAAACAAAAACAAAAAAAAGAATGAATAAACACTTCCATGAAACATCCCTATTTTTATGTTTTACAGGCTTTTGCCCTCAACACCGTCGGCGTGAAATTAACAAAAAAAAACAAGAGTGTTTAGTTTTTGTGTCCTTCCTGACGATGCTCTACATCTGTGACAAATTTCATCGAGATCCGTCCATTCATCCATTTAAACTCAGACATTTATAATATTAGTAAAATAGGTTAAAACCAAAACTTCTACATCAGTGACAATTTCAGAAAAAATAATGTAAAGATGACAGTTGTTTGATACTGTTATTTTAACTCCGGGAAGTTAGAAAAAAAATATCGAAACGTCTAAAAAACCTTTGGAAAAACGTTGTGAAAATAAGGTATGAAATTTTTCTTTGAACACCTCTTACGTAAACATCTCGATAGATATAAGCAGTGAACCGGTAAAGTACAGGAAATTGGTGTCCTTATCTATATCGAGTAGGATCATCCAATTTATTTGAACCCATTTCTCTCTTACTGTGAATTATTTAACAAAGAATGAACTTTAAATTTGAATTTCGAATTGTAATATTACAGTCAATTGTTTCGTGCGTATGATATCTACAGAATCATCTAACTAATATTATAAATGCGAAAGTTTAGATGAATTTATGTTTGTTAGAGTTTGTAGTCTAAAAGGTTGAACGGATTTGGATGAAATTTCGCATAGAACAGAGTCTGGAAGAACACATAGGCTACTTACTTTTGTTTTTTTTTTAATACCACAAGGACGGAGTCGCGGGTCAAAGCTAGTATCTCTTAATTCTGAACTTACTAACTAGCCTTCGCTCGTGACTCCGTTTGATATTAAAAAAGTAAGTAGTACTATGCGTTCTTTCCGACTATGCACTATACCAAATTTCATCCAGATCCTTTCAGCCGTTTGAGCTACAAACTTTAACAAACATCCGTCCATCCATCTAAACTTTCACATTTATACGAGTAATACATGAAAACAATCATGACTTTTATATAGATCGGTCGATTATAAGCCAAGTGCTTAAACCCCTGAGCCACCGACGCTCTCGGTCATCAACATATCTGAATATTTTGTACATATATTTCGGTACTGGAATTTATAGTCTGTAACAGGTAACGTATCACAAAGCGAAACTCTCAGGTATTACGTGCTTGTATGTTGTATGCAAGATGCTTCTGCACGCTTCATTGACATCGTCAGTCTATCGATTCAAACGTCTTTTGGGATTCAATATTAATTTGGTTAAGAGCCTTTGAATATCGCACAACTATTTTGTCTTGCTTTGATTCCCATGAGCTGATATGGTGCGCACACTGTTCGATTTTTAGTTGTGCAATTAAACAGTTGAATACGTTTCGAAACAAGCGACAATCGCACATCAGTTGTGCCATAGTTTAGTCAAAGGTGTGCGCCCGCTCATGTATAGAACGTATATCATTGTCATTCATTATTGAATGACTACCGCTTCAAGAAGAGAGTGATGACTGTGATGATAGAGTGCTTTGAAGGACGAAAATACAGCGCGCCGACTCTACGGGAGTAGGATAAGGCAGGGGAGATGATGATGATGATACCGCTTCATAAATAATATACACTGACATCTCTAAATGGATAGGATAAGGTAAGGTTGTGCTTATTTAACTTGCCATTACCCACCTTATCGCTTAATTAGTTGCGAATAACGACTCTTGTATGACTATTCGTGTATTTACAATATTTCAATAATATATATGTAAAACCAAAGTAATTGTTTTGGAAAACAAAGTTTCTA
>NW_013526804.1:1039945-1076033 GCF_000836215.1 Papilio polytes | reverse complement strand
AAACTTTGGCATTTATAATACTCGTATTAGTACGATAAAATATTTCTAAAGTATGATGGTTGATAAACATAAGTACCTATTTATAAAACGAACGGTCACGAAGCTGGTTTAATATTTACGAGAGCAGAGTGCATTCCCCTTATGCTTAATGGACGGATACGTTTATTTATCCTGTATGATGTTGGATTTTAATTTTTTTCTATAAGTTTAACTCTGTTTATTGACGTGGGTTGTAAAATCCAAATAAATTCTGATCAGCAATTTCTTGCGCACAGCTTCAGTGGCTCAGGAGGTAAACATACAACAGAATGATGTGTTTTTCTAATTGCATATATATATTTATACGACCTTACAGTGAAAGAAAACATCATGATGCAACCTACTCATATCAACCATTCAGTTCAAAGATATGAAGTCAATCCGCAGTGAGCTAACATAGTTGACTAAGGCCTAGACACTCCTTATTTAGGGTAGACTTCGAGTCCCTCAGTAGAGTCCCTCAATAGCTTATTGTAAACTTATCGTACAACTAAATCAATTCAAGAAAAAATGACGTCATCATCAAGTTTGTAAGATTCCGTATAATTCTAGTATGCTTTCATTTTAACTGAGACTACGTCAAAACAGTTTGCAGGAATTAAACCTGAGAATTATGTGCTCGCTTCAACAGAGCATCTGAAATTGCATACACGGAACGTGGCGATGCAATCTCGTACGCGACAAAGAAAATCCTAATTGGATTTTTAAATGCTAACTGAATGCCAAAAACAGTTTAGCGTATAGTTCAAATTACTTTATCGTACGTGAAAAATTAAATAGATATACTTTTTCAAGCTTTTATAGAAATTTAAAGTACTAGCACTGTACAATATGGTAATTTATTGTAATAGTGAACAGAATATACTCGTATTATAGAATAAAGCTTTGCTTTTAGCATATGAAAATGTTTTCGTATAATATAAGCTATTAGTAGTAGGTATGTTTAACCAATGTTTAAATACAGAAATGAAAAAGATATTTTCAAATTCAAATAGAAATATTTTAAAAATTCCCTTTTTTGCCATTATCATCTTTTAATTGGCTTTACCTATTATGAATTGGTGTGGGTTTTTATCTTTAATCTTATTTCAAATTAGACATTGAGTTAAATACATTTAAATAAATGATATATCTTAAAATTAAACCGTGTAAGAAAATATGATTTTTTAATCTCGTTAAAATTATTCTAAATGGAAGTTGACGGTTCACGGTCTTTAGCAAAGTGGATTAAAATCTAGTAATTAACATTATCAATATTGTCAACCTAAGCCTTTTCAATTTAATTTATACTATCACGTATATTCAATTGTATAATTATAACCCTGACAAGTAAGAAGTAAGTTACGCACTTACTTCTAAATGGAAATGGGCCGGGCACGTAGCTCGTCTCCAGGAAGAAGAAGAAGAACTAAAAGAATTACTACGTGGAAAGGACCTCAAGGAAAACGAAAGATAGGAAGACCTTACAATAGATGGGAAGAAGATATAAAGAAAATAGTAGGACCACAGTGGATCGAAATCGCAAAATCAAGAAAAAACTGGCAGGCTTTGGAAGAGGCCTTTACTCGCAGAGAGGTTCCCGCAACGTCCAAGACATAAAAATAATAATAATAATAAAAAAAAATACACACTGTTTTTTAAAAATTTGAATTATCTAAGTAGTCATTTAAAAGAAAAATTGTAATATATCTATTTTAATGTATGTAATTATTAAGTTGCTGGAAATGAAAAGGCTTTTTAATTTTTTTTTATATAAACCTGACAAGTTAAATCTGATAAAAAAAAAACAAATTGTTTTAAATTACTAAAACGCAAAAACATTTTGCTTTTACACTTTAAAAACATATATGTAAATCTTTTATAAATCGATTTATAGAAGTAATATAGCAGAATATTTAGAAATACGAAATACAATAGTCCGTAGCGCTATCGTAGCAAATTCGTAGAGGGTGCTATGTAGCGGCGTAGTACCCGCTCGGCTACCAACGCCAGTAGACTGCGAGGCGCCACATAGATCGCCCACCAGTTGAGTGCGTTAAGTTCAAGTTCGTGAACCGTACTTAGCTAATAAATAACTTAACCATACAGATTACGTAGCTGTAATTTAAAAATCAAGTAAAATTTTTCATTTTTCGTGAAAAGTTTTCGTAAAAAAAATTGAAGTGTAAAATAGAAGAAACAATTGTTTTGTGATTTTATTTCAGAAAAAAATATATTGTAAGTGTAAAGTTGATAATAAATTTTCTAGGTAAGTAAGCTTACGTTTCTGTTTTCGTCTTGTTTTTGGGCATTTATAATCAAGTCTTAATTAAAAAAGTTTTGATTCCATAGTAAGTCACACCTGACTTTGTCCCGTGGCGAAGTGTCATTTGGTACTGAGTTTTTATTTAATTAATTTAATGTAGTGATTAATGAAAAGAGAAATTCGACAGTGATAAATGTTTTTTTTTTTTTTGAGATGCATTACTGTGATCAATAACTTAGGAAAGAAATTGCTTAACAGGTTAAAGTAATAATATCTACTATTTAATATTTCCTCAATTTATTTATTGTATAAAATAATTGACAATTAAAAATCATTGAAACGGAATTAATACAATCTCAATAATTTTATAAATGCATTCAGAGAAATTACTTAAATATGTAATGATTTTTTTGACTCAAAACATTTTATGATATTTCATAATATTTAAAATAAAAATATTGAAAAAATAATAATTCTGCAAAAAAAGGTCAATGACAACCATGTTTATTAAAAAACAAATAATACAAACAGCATAATTTTACGATTTCATAACTTATCAAAATTAACATAATGTATCGAAAAAAAAAACAATCAAATCAAAAGAAGTAGGCTAAAATAATATATCTGACTTCTTAAAGCTTAGATTCTAATTGACTATATTATTAAAACAATAACATAATACAAATATATTGAAAGTGATCGATATATGATACACCATGCTCTCCCTAGAATATAAATACATCTAGGTCAGGTTATACTGTGAAATAGATGCACAAACGACTATTATTAAATAACCTATTTTCTAACAATCAACGTTTCGCTTTGCTGCATTCACAAGTTAAATTGTATTAATGGAACATGAAAGAGTTACCGACACACGACAATTTTACATAAATCATTAAAATTGTACATAAGTGTGTCCGTGCGGATTTAAAAAATACTTAGTAGACTATGTATTCTTCCAATGTTATATCTGTAACAAATTTTATTTAGATATATGCATTTTGAAGATACAAGTACCTTGTAATTAATGATAATCACAGCAAATAAATAGAAACGGCAGGACATTACACTAATAATCTTTTCACCAGACTGGCACTGAGGGGAAAAAAGAAGCATAGGGTTTTTTGATGTCTCTTGTAATCGAATCGAATGAACCAGTTTTAATGAATAAAATAACATTTTATTAGTAGATTACCGTATTATCTTATTTTTAATCAATAAATAATGATTTTAACTAATCTTATACGAGTCAAAAGCTTTGACAGCGTAAAGGATCTCAATAGCAGCATTTTTTTAAAACATAATTACAGAAAATCACGGAAAATAATTTGGACTCCAATTAGCTGGGAACATCTTCCACATAGCCTTAGATCCATTTAGAATCATCCTTATAAACCGTTACTTAATACTGTCATCTGCTAAACGAACAACTGGTTCAAACAATTCCACAACTACGTTAATATTTGATGGACATCTGTAACATGACCGCAATTTAGATCTAAATTATATCCCTCTGGAACTGACGTCAATTTGAGTACGTCCAACGATTGAATTTAAGTTCAAATTACATCATATTTCTTCAAAACGTATTAACGAATCTCGATGAAATTTTGCATAGACGTAGAACGTAGCATGGAAAACCATATAAGCTACTTACTGTTTCTTAATTCCTCGCGTACAAGAAGCCGATAAACGATAGTAATATTATAAAAGCTAAAATATGGATGTATATTTGTTACTGAAAAAAATGGCTTAACTCCAACTATTACGAGTATCGTAATCTTTTAGTATCAGAAAAATCTTGATTTAGGTAATTAATTCATTAAACTAAGGCATCATTTAAAGTAATATTTAGAATTCCAGTAGCCGTCTACTAAGTTTATAAAATATATTACTTAACTATAATAATTTCACTGATATTTTCTTTAGAACCTTCAGAGTTAGTTAAACAAATAGACGTCTTAGAATTCTTTGACACAGCTCGTTAGATTAATGAAATTCGATTTTAATTAAGGATCGTCTCTACAGCTATTCAATTTTTTATTTCTCGATAGACCTACGTTTAAATAATACAGATTTACTTCTTTAGTAAAATTGTATTCATATATGAATATCATAACTTTAGATGGATGGATGTTTGTTAGAGTTTGCAGGCTAAATTACAGAACGGATCTCGGTGAAATTTGGCAGAGATGTAGAGCATAGTCTGGAAGAACACATAGGCTACTCCATTTTGTTTTTTTTTAATTCAATGCCGACGAAGTCGCGGGCGAAAGTTAGTTCTATTATAAATGCGAAAGCTTAGATAGATGAATGATTGTTACACTGAAAACGACTTAAGGGTTTAAGGGGGAATTTGGTAGAAATGGAAGAACACAGGCTACTTAGTTATTAGAAAGAAAAAGCTATTTTCATTATCTTATGAATACTTACTTAATATTATAGGTGCGAGAGTTTGAATGGATGAATGTTTGTTAGACTTTGAAGCCTAAACTGTCGATCGGATCTTGGTGAAATTTGGCATACATGTAAAGGATAGTCTGTAAGAACACATAGGCTACTAACTTTTAACAGACGGAGTCGCGGGCGAAAGCTAGTAATCATAATAAATCAACACTAAATACAGTATTTTAACGGATATATGTATGCAAAAAGGAATATTGCGTTCGAAAATACCGTCAACACATTCGTTCGCGTAATTGACCCAATAGGTTATTCATACGATGCAATTAATAAAGCTTTTATAGATTCATCCGATTTACAATTTGATGCAAAAGCCCGACGGTGTATTGATAGAACGTGAGGGCTTTTCCGATCATATTAAAAAGATTTAAGCTTGTATTTACTTCTCTTTTACCGTGAGTTTTCACTCATGATCTTCGTTTTATAAAAAATCATTGCGATTTTAATATAAGTTTTTTGAAACCAAGAATAGCCTTATGTAATGTATCGTTCATTTACACAGTTCTGGGTTTACTTTAGAAACATACTAATATTACAAATGCGAAAGTTTAGATGGATGGGTGTTTGTTAGAGTTTGTAGCCTAAACTGCTGAACGGATTTCGATGAAATTCGGTACAGATGTAGAGGATAGTGTGGAAGAAAACAGGCTTTCATTTTTTTATTCCACATGGATGGAGTCGCAGTCGAAAGCTGTAAACTATAAAAAACAATGTATTTAAAAATGGATAATTCTAGTTTGTTCACATTATAGTTCAGTAAGCTACTTAATCTTCCATTTTACTGAAGCCGTAAGATTTTACGGGCATTTCTCAGAATCCTTACGACTCCCGCGGGATTGGAAGCCACAATTAATTCTAAGCTATCACGTACTCTACGCTATTAAAGAATGCTTGTTTTGTGAACTTGTGGTTTAAGACTTCTTTAATTAAACTCCATATGATTTAAAATACATTTTACGAAACGATTGTTATAAATATAGTGTCTTAACCAACGTAAGTCGTCTAACCACCGCTTGTTTATTACGAGTATATTTATTACACATATTTAAAATATATACAATTGACATAAATGCATTGCATTCTAAACACTACTAATGAATTAAAATATTGATTTTATGGACGAAATCAATTAAAGTCGCGTTTTTCATAATAAGTATTTCAAATGAATATACATAGTAGCCTATTACTGTTCTAATAAAAAAAAAACATAACAGAAAATACTGACTGTAATTAACGAATACTTATGATACACCTTTGATGTTCTTTTTTAATCTCTGTAATCTAAATTACACCGTTTACCGTAACGAAGTTCTTAATGACATCATTGAACGGAAACACTGACGATGGCAATTGGATCCATGCTTTCTAAGTTCGGACTCTTGGGAATAAGCACTTGACTTGTAATCTACAGTTCCTTGGTTCGAATAATTTACCCGACCTTACGGTGAAGGAAATCGTAATGCCTGCACATAGTAAAGAAATTCAAAGATATGTGTAAAATCCACCATTGCAGTGTTGACTAAGGCCTAGTTACCGGTTATTTAGGTTAGGCTCCGAGACTCTTAATGAGGATTTATAGTGAGCTGGTGATGCGTTCAAATAAAGATAAAGAGATTTTTCTAATAACTTTTACGTTAAAGGGTATTTAAACTACCAGACGTCTTCTTGACTTAGGGTCCTTCAAGAAGCGAGCCTATCATTTCCTCAAAGGCCGACAACGCATCTGTAGTTCCTCTGGTGTTGCGGATGTCCATGGGCGTCGCTGACCGTCGGTGTTCTCGCCGCTCGTTTGCCCCCCTTTATTATAAAAAAAGACGTGTCCATCTTATGTCTTACAATAGTTTAAATAACGTGATAAAACAAAATTAAAACCAATCAGTCTTTCGGTTGTGAAGCTACTTCGTCTAATATTACAAAGACATCGCAGAACGCTGTGTAAATTCATAATCAATGGACTAAGAACTAGGCTTTGTGACGTCACAGACCAGTCTGAATAGAGCGATATCAAGCTCAAGGCTGCCAGCGGCTTCACACGATTATACTCGAACTCTTGGCTCGACTAATGCAAGCTACACACGTTAGCTTGCATATAGCGATTACACCTTGCTTTTCTTTAGTTTTGAGTCTACATTAAGTTCTCTAGGTTGTGTATGTAAGGTTAATACAGTCAAGTAAACGCTTTCGTGTGTGGTCTGCATTAGGATTGTAGTTTATATTAGTTTGTGACTGAATTTATGAACGTACTGTTCAGATCAGCTATTGTACGCCTCGCGATAAAATATTGAACACTAAGTATGGTTATAGTGGTTTAATATATGGATTAAAGGACAATTAAATATGCTATCATAGTTCAATAATGAACCTTAAATATTTTGTAACATAAGAAATTCATGTGGTGTGTTATTCATTAATTAAAACGAAACTGATATGAGTAATTACAGAGCTGAAATGTCTGCGCCACGAATGACAATTTCAACTTCAAAATCGATCAAGCGATACAAGGCCACTATGCTAGGGGCATAAATTTATAACCTAGTAGCTTTGCACACGACTCCGTCCGCTTGGATTAAAAAAAAACAAAAGCAAGTAGCCTATATGTTCTCCCAGACTATCCTCTACAACTATGGCAAGTTTCATCGAGATTCAGCGGTTTAGGCTACGAACTCTAACAAATATCCATCCATCCATCTAAACTTTCGCATTTATAATAGCTAACTGTTGCTTGAGACTTCATTTGAGCAATACTAAAAAAAATACGGACTATGAAAAACAAAAACTACGTATCCCTCGGGAACCTGACACTTTTCAGGGAACTGTATCCCATATGCTCCTAAAGATTTTGTTTTATATGTGTACGAAATTTCAATAAGATATGTAAAACCATTGCAGAATTACGGAATAGACATGAAAAAAACAATGTGTCCCAAAGGAACTATTTCGGAGATCAAAAGTAGTCTTCCCTCCGTTTTTGTCAATAACAATACAAAATGCTTTTTCTAAAATCGACTCTCGATATGCAGATATTGATATGACTACAGAGTCATTATTGTAAAACTTAGGATGGTTAGCATTGCTAAACAAATTATCATGGCTCTTTTCTCTTTGAAATATTAGATACTTTGAATACATTTGTTACGAAAGTATATCAAGATTACTCGCGAACCCGTCTAAAAGTCAGACGAAAAAAACAAAAAACAAACGTTACGTTCGCATTTAATTAGAGTAGTTGTGGTTGTCCGCAACAAAACAATGTCGTCCAAACATCTGTTGCCGCAGACCGCACCAGACCACAGTCATAGCCAGATCGCGTTATTACACAAATTTGGTATGACATTTTACTTTCAATGTAATTTTCTTTAACGATGTACAAGTCGTAAACTTCTACGGTATTGTCTCATATCAATGTTTGGAAGTTACTGGCATACGGCTTATATTAAGAAGAAAATAATTATCCAGACAAAATTTTAAAAAACATTTATGTAATTATTAGTTCATCTGTTTTTTTTATAAATAAGTTGAAAATATAACAAAGCGAAATGATTGTTAGTTTTGAAAGTTACTGGCCATTAATAATTTTGAGTACTGGCTGAATGTGCATCGTACATGATAAATGTCAAAGCGGCGATCGAATGACAGATGACAGTTGTCATTAAATGGTGAAAAGATGTGTTTCGTTAATGATAAACTCAATTGGTTAATCTCTATAAATGTGCAGTTTTCATTAAAGATGGTGGTCGACTAAGAATGGTATTTTTAATGTTACTCAATTGTTATTTAATTATCTCCGACGTACGCACAATAGAGGATGGTTACCGTGTATATGACCTGTCTTCGGAATTGAATTCTGTAAACCGTTAGCCACTCAGACAAGGATATCCTTTTATCTAGGAGTTAAACTTCAAATAAAAAATGTGATATCGTCATTTTTAATCCTTTGTCACGGAATTTTCTAGAGCTTTAGGAATTAATTCAAAATAAAATTTCCTTTAACAGCAGCGAAAAAGTGATAACAAAGGAAGAAATTAATTAATAAGAAAATGTCAATGTCACTAAAAGAAAGATAGTGTAATCATAAAATATGAAAAGGTTTTCAATTTAAAAATAAGAAAATCTTTAAGCGAGTTATTTTACTCGTCTTCAAATCTTAGTTAATATAATATTTCAAACAAATTTTTATCTTTAACTTCGTTTACTAATTAAGCAATATCCCTTAATTACAGACTCAACAATTTGACTCTATTATCGAAAAAAACTATCGTATCCCTTAATGCATAGAAGAGAGGATTCCCTTTCCCACCACTTTCTTATACGAAAAGGATGGGAAGGAAAAATGGATTTGACATTGGAGAGACACATAGGAAGGGGAAATATCCTCTTTAAGTGCATCTCCTTCTCCGTTAATTGAGAATAGGCAACGTAGCTGCAATTGCAGGTGTATATAGGTAGCGATTACTTCGCTTTCTAGGAAAATTTAGGTGGTCGCTCGGTCGTTAACTATATAATATATAAAAGAAGATATACAAAAAAAATGTAAATTCCGTTTTTCAGTGACTGGGAAAAATGTTACCCTTCTGTCAGTCGGGCATAATTCACTTTAAAGCACCGACAATCGATCGGCTACGCGTCGTATAAATAGCATTAGCTGAAATTCCACTCCGATGGCACTAATGGATACACGGCTCATAAATGCACGTATAAACACTTTAACGACGACCAGTTTCCATATTATTGAGTTATCTATTTGCTGCATAGTCTTTACTCAGAGAATTTGTAGTTTACAATTTTAAGGGCCGCTCCCACCAAATTGTAAATAGTCTAATAACTATCGAACGTGTAAAATATGTGTTGGAAATATTGAATTTTGATCCCTTATCTGACAATGACGTCATTTTGAGCTTCTATTAATCAATAGTGGGACAGGCCCTTTAATGTAATTTATAAAATGCTGTGAAGTTAAATTGTGAAGATTATAAAACAAAACGTGACTATAGACAAAGGGAATTTTATTGTAGCTTTATAAAAAAATGTATTATTAAAACTGTAAGGGTTATCAAAAAAATTTAAATAAAATACGTGTACGTGTAAACCACAAACAAGATTAAATGCAAATGAAGCAAAAATATCTAATAAAATCCTAGATAAAATAAATAAAACAATTCCAGAGTTCAAAACAACAAACTACAATACAAACAAATGTTTCCTCTTCATGGTTAGATTAAACGCTACGACATAAAACTGACAAACTAAGCCAGTTCAAGATAAAAGTGTGTGGAGTTCCTTGTCGGCCATCTTTAAAGCCGGGATTATCTGGTCAAGAAAAGGCTGCGATTCAAAGCACACGCTTAACTGATAAAATGGGAGCTTTCTTACGGGATAGCTCGTACCGGAACAAAGACGAAGGAAGACGTTAAAAGTCAATTTAAGCTCTGATAAAAGCTGGGTTAAGAGAAGTTATTTTACACTACCTTTGACCTCTAGATAAACAATCGGTTGGACTGTAAAGTTATTTTTCTCTTGAGATAATAAAATAAAATACGGAAAGTCGATTTGATACTAATAAAATTTAAACTCTGTGTTATATGAAAATATATCTTACTTCATACTAATATTATAAATGCAGAAGTTTAGATGGATGGATGTTTGTTAGAGTTTGTAGCCTAAACGGCTGAAGGGATTTCTATAAAATTTGGTATAGATGTACAGGATATTCTGGAAGTACACATAGGGTACTTACTTTTGTTTCTTTTAATTCCACGCGTACGGAGTCGCGGACGAAAGCTAGTATAACATAATTACTCAACTGCGTACGATTTTGAAATAATTACCAACCCAACGGTTCAAATAAAGTCCAAGTATTTTTTTAATAGGTATTACTAAGATTATGTTTAAAACATGAATAGAAAAGGCACAGTAAAGTAGTTTTGTTAATGTAGGTCATTACCTTCATTTGTGTCGTGTTCAAACTCTGAGGTCGTAAACATATAAATATACGTCTTTGATTACAAGTAAACGGTTTAATTGTATTTGCTTTTCGAATTACTAAGAAAAATAATTGTATATGCCAGTATTAACTTGCATTACACAACAAAATAATAAAGTAATCTATACTTCTATACTAAAGTTATAAAGAGGAAAGATTTGTATTTTTGGATTTTTATATATATTAAAATATCACAAAAACTACTGGGCCGATTTTAAAAATTCTTTCATGGTTAAATTCATTAAAAAACTATGTTATCAGTGAGTAACATAGGCTATATTTATTATTATTATTTTTAACCTCACGCTGTTGAAGTCGCGAGCAACTGCTACATATTATAAAAAGAAAAGATTTGTATTTTTGTATGTATTGAAATAACTGAAAAGCTACTTGGTCGATTTCAAAAATTCTTTCACCATTAGAAAGCTACGGTACCGCTGAGTAACATAATTCTAGCAACAGCTAGTACTGTGTAAAAATAAACTATGTATGGTATATAAATGTAGTTGTGTAATAATTTACACACTTTTTAACTTAAGCACAAATTTAATTACACAAAATTTAATGACGCAAAGATTAAAATAAAAACAGAACTGGAATACGATTGTTTTTGTTACAAACTGGATATTTTTTATCTGCGCGCAATACTTCAATTAAAATCCAACAGATACTCTTGAGAGATGCTACACTACTTTTAGAACAACACTTTATTTAAAAACATTCGGAAAACCTCGCACGATCGTACGTTATGGCTTTATATTGCGATATAAATCCTTTTTAACACTATTGTGGTTTGTTTAATGTTTTATAGTAACTGATTCGTACCTTTTTGTTGTATTTTTGAGAAAAAAAGTACAAACATACAGTCCATTAATTATTATCTACACAATTTGTGCATATTGCACTCAGTCTACTAAAGAGGAGAAAAATTATATGTCAAATAATTGAAAACGTTTATTGCTAGAAGCTTATATCTTAATGTATTAAAAATGTAATATTATACATCATATTTCTCAAATGCAACCTATTATATTACCAAAAAATAATAAACACCTTAGAGCACCCAACTACAACGTTCCTAAAACGTCCAAAATTTTACGAAAATGGAACGTAATTCGAAATGTAAAGAAAACAAATTCCCCTCGTGGAAAATAAGTTCAAAGTAAATCGGTGCAACTGGGCGAGAAAATCAAGTAGAACGGAAAGTGTTTCCACTGAGTGGCTCGCAGCGAGAGCCGGCACAGCCGTGTTAGAATATAATGCTTAATAAGAGAAACCTGCGACGAAGGTAAATAAAATGCTTAGCAACATGACCTGTGAATACATTTATAAATTAAAAGAGGTCTTTCTACTCTTGTATTAAACATATTGGAGGCAGAATTAATGTAAAATATAAGCTCGTAAGTCTCCACCGAAGGGTCCCGAATTTATCCTTAGTTATGGCGGACTAGAAATTAGTCAACCAACCTGGCCTAGGCGAGTTGCTTGCCTTTACAAATCTTTAGATTAGAAGCACATATTCATATCATTCTATTTCTTGATTATGGTTCTCCCTCAGCGGATTGGGCCAGTGTCAAGTGTTTGTGGTTTTACACATATTCATATAACACTAGCTATTCCCCAGCGTTAATCAGCGCGTTATTTAAAAAAAAATGTTACTTTACATTCAGAAAAATATTAAATTCAAATGAATGGTCAAATGAAAATGAAGGCTCTTACTATTGGCTGATAGTTTAACTGTATTGCTATTTTGGCCCTTTTCTCGCAGGGAGATTTTTTCCAATTTACTCTTTCCCTAAAAGAGATATGCTGTGATTGCTGATATCCTAAATTAAAAAGAGGTTTTAACACTTTATTATATTACTATTGATGTTTCAAACATTTTCCAATCCTGTATTTATCATAAAAATAATTAATTGTTTGTTCATCCATACATTAAATTTATTATTCTCATCCATTCCAAACAAAATAAATTAATAAGGTTCAACAATTTTGAAAATAGAACGATCGCCGTGTCTTTATTGTTTCATATATAACGGTGTAGAGGTGGTGGTATAACATTCGTTGAGTTGCTTCGTCTCATTTTTCATAGAAAAAGAATACTTTATTTTGTAAAAGTACAAGTACTGTGTCTCTACAGAAAATGTAAGCTCTTAAAAATACAATGTCTTTGTAACACAAATCTTTTGTGTTTAGAAACCACTCAGCTTTTAAATGCTTCAAGCACAAAATTAAACATTACAGTCGAGGACGTTTTCTGATAAAAATACTAGCTTTTTCCCGCGACTCCGTCCGGGGATATTTAAAAAAAAGTTAGTAGTCTATGTGTTTTTCCAGACTATATACTACATCTATGCCAAATTTAATTCAGATCCGTTCAGGCTTTTAGGCTATAAACTCTAACAAACATATATCCATTCATCCATCTAAACTTTTGCATTCATAATATTAGTAAGATGTAAAAATTGTAAGTAGAAAGAAACATTTTACAATATCATACGTTCTGCGAATACGAAGTATAACATTTATCCGCGTTCTTGTGACTTGTCACATATGTTGTACAATTCCGAAAGTGTTCCCGATACGTATTGGATACGCTGGGGCATTCGTTTTCCTTACCATGTATCTTTGCAATTTTTAGATCAAATTTATTTTCGCTTTGGCGTAGCAAATCGTAGCTATCGTAGCATAGCGAAGCGTTCGTAGCGCTTGGCGTTTTGATACTCGTAGCGGTCTGCGGTTTAGCAATTTATTTCAGCTGAAACGTAGCTATAGCGTAATAGTATATGTAGTTTTGTAAAACTAATAGCTGTAAAGCATCATTTATATAGTGGTGTTACTTGACAGCGATAAAAATTTATGTATTACGGTTGTTTTTTTAACTTATGCTTTAGTTTATCTAATCTAAGTTACATCTACTTAGCACGCGTTTATAATTTTATTAATCCTGATTTATTTACTTATTTACAATTTATTAATCTATATAGATATCTAATCTATATATTGACTTATTGACAAGTATCTATATACTACAAGTATCTATGTAGATATCTAATCTATAAAGATACTTGTTATCTTAATGGATTTATATAAATTCATTAAGATTTATCATAGGGTATATTTGTTTACAATATTACTAGCTTTCACCCGCGACTCCACCCGTGTTAAAACAAGAGTAAATAGCCTATGTGTCCTTCCAGATTATGTTCTACATCTATGTCAAATTTCATCGATCTTTTCATATATTTAGACGGAAAACTCTAATAAACGTCTATACATCCATCTAAACTACCGCAGTTATGATATTAGTTTTAATTACGTAGTACCTAATTATATCAAGAAATAAAAATCACGGTCATTTATTTTTGGACAGCTGAAAACAATGAACTCTGAAATAGCATGTTTAGTTTTTTCTTTGCTGAAGTTTCTGTTACCGTCACGCACAACCATGTTTCAATTTGTTTCATGAAAAATTATAGTAGCGTGCTGAAGTTACTAAAAAAGTCAAATGATGACCTTGTTTAGATAATATCGCTTCATGGTTATTATTAAATCGAGTCAGTATAATACATGACACACTACAAAAGTATATATTTTACTAACTGTTGCTCGTGACTTTGTCTGCATGCAATTAACAAATAGCCTATGTTACTAATAGATAAATTATCTTTCCAACGATGCAAGTTGATAAAATCGATCCAGTATTTCAGTTTATAGTTATATATATTTTCAATTATTACAATACATACAAAAATACAAATCTCTTCTCTTTATCATATAAGTATAAAAAGACGAAAACTTGTGTAATGTTAGAGTTTACAAGTATTGAATGTGTTATTTTATTTTAAAAAATATATTATAGACCCACAAATATGTCTGGCCCAGTTTGAATGATAAAAATGTGTATAATCACATGAATAAAACAAGAGATGACAAGACGGGTACTAATGTTTCTCTTTATACACAGGGTCAGATTTGAGAGAGATAGAAGATTGTTGCAATTTATCATTCCATTTAATCGTCAGTTGTTTTTTAATGCAACATGCACAGAACATAACATAACGAGCTAATTTAGTATTCTGTTGCAGGCGTGATGTGAGCATGGCGACAATGCAGATCGCCCGGCGAAGACGCCACCGCGCTACACGCTTCCTACTGAAAGCGGATACTAAAACTTGAAGTTAATAATGCATACAACTCGCTAACATGGAGTCCACTTTTATAATACCAACTTATGTAAGATAAGTTATTTCTGCACATACCTACAATTTACTTATACAGTGTCAAACCTACACTTAGTATTTTCTTAAATTTAATTAACGTCTCTGAGTATGACAGAAGCATAATCTAGACTAAGATTATTAACATGAATACTATGTTCTATTTTTAGATTTTGCAAAGGAAATTAATCAAGTTAATAAAACCTTTGTAAATGTAAAAATAATAAAATTCTAATTCGAATTAATGTTTGATAAAACAACGCTCGGTTTTCAGCGCATTTAATCAAATACACGAACAATTCTCTGTAAAATTACTAGCTTTATAATTTATGTTGAGCCCTCCCTTCAAATTCCCACAACAATGCCTACTTGAGGTCGAGTGATTTCGATCTTTCCCGAGGGAATAATTGAATAATTCAAATGTTTGTGACAGGTGGCAGCTTTGCCGAACGATACGGAGGTCGAATACGATAATGCCGAGGACCCAGACGCAGTCACGCTGTTATCTATACTTCTTGTCGGTAAGTTTATAAGCCGACATCTTATAAAACGTTAACCTTTGTTACAAAAGGTCATGGAGTATCATCGGGAAAACTCTCGGTGATCTTTATG
The DNA here is from genome assembly GCF_000836215.1 of Papilio polytes. Taxonomy (NCBI): domain Eukaryota; kingdom Metazoa; phylum Arthropoda; class Insecta; order Lepidoptera; family Papilionidae; genus Papilio; species Papilio polytes. The sequence goes on along the minus strand of NW_013526804.1, from coordinate 1,060,471 downwards.
ACTACAGTCGTTTGTATTGTACTCATTGTGAAAATACGGAATAACCACCAGCTATATGCTTTAAAATATAGAAAAACATCTGCTAATCGTACTTAAATAATGGACTATTAGATATATCAAGTTGTAGATAACATTCAATTTAAATTTGTAGGAAAAGCAATTTGAGTATTTATAGAAAAAAAAACATACTGACGAATTTCACTTTCCGCGCGAACGTTATGTGAAGTAGATGTGACAAACAACGCTGTTCGATCAATAAATATTTATAGTAAGATAACGTACTTAGTAATGTGAAATAACGTCTAAAGTGTAGTGAGTTACATACACAAGAAATCCTGATAGTAAATACGGCCCCTCCGTCGCTACAACACTGTTTTACATTATGTACAACTTGATATATCTAGTAATTCATTGTTTAAGGAAGTATAGGTGACATTTTTCTATATCTTACTAAATACGTTTCTGATATTTAATAGAGAGAGAGGGAGCGAGAGAGTTAATTTCAATATTTATTAATCTGCCAATCATCATCTGTCGTACTTTGTATAGTCTAAAATATAGATACATATTTTAGCAATCCTATCTAAAATAATATTCTATTTAAGGCTGTAATCGTGGACTTATAAAAACAGACACGTTTTACACCATCTTACTAATATTATAAATGCGAAAGTTTAGATGGATGGATGTTTGGTAGCGTTTGTAGCCTAAACAGCTAAACGTATCTCCATGAAATTTGGCACAGGTTTAGAGCATATTCTGGAAGAACACATAGGCTACTTTTTATCCCGGGGTAAGTTACGGTTCCCGTGGGATTCATTAATTTAGTTTTTTATTGTTTACTCGATCATTCTGCAACGGTTCAACATATCTTATTGAAATTTGGCACAGATGTAAAACAAAGTCTGGAGTATACATGAGATAAGCTTCATCTCCGAGGTGTCCAGTTTCCGAGGGATACGTAGCTTTTTGTTATTTATATACATAGTTCGTATGTTTTCTAATACCACGCGGACGAAGTCGCGGGCAACAGCTCGTATAGAATAAATGACATCGTTTGTTACTCAAATATGTAAATGAAACTTCTAATTTCCATTTAATTCTACTGAAATTAACGGATTATTTGTTTACAGGTATATTCCTATCCTTGTTAATATTCGTAAGCGCTGCTGGAAATATTTTAGTTTGTATAGCGATTTACACCGACAGAGGACTCCGGCGTATTGGAAATTTATTTCTAGCGTCATTGGCCATCGCTGACATGCTAGTTGCTGCAGCTGTGATGACGTTTGCTGGAGTTAATGACTTATTAGGGTTAGTAAACAAGTCCACGATTAATTAGTTAGTTTCTACAATAATTGTATTTATATGTAATATCGTTTAATTCATTTTAACTTTGTAACTAATAAAGTTAAAAATCTTAAACAGTAGTTTTAACATTGCAAAACGTCTTGTTAATTCTATGACAAACGATAACCTTAGATTTGAAATATTTTGTTTCTTTTATCGGCATAAAGATCGGCATGAAGTTTCCACTTATTTTGTCATCATCTAGCGATTAATTAGCGTTTGGTATGTTTCAACAGAGCAAAAATTATGTTACGTAGTTCGGAAACGCATTTCATGAATTTAGAAACTGGCCATTATGGTAATAAGTTGTATTCATCGGAATACAGTATTTTTCTTTTTCCAGGTACTGGGTTTTCGGAGAACAGTTTTGCGACACATGGGTGGCGTGTGACGTCATGTGCTCCACGGCGTCCATCTTGAATCTATGTGCTATATCACTAGATAGGTACATACACATCAAAGATCCACTCAGGTATTACTAATAACTACCTATAAGAATAAAAAGAGAACGACTCTTTAACAATCATCGAATCAATTGTTACTTGGGGTAACACGAATGAATGAGATTTGAAATGAGTATACATATAAGAGGAAGTTTGAGAGTAGTTACAGTGGTAAAGCAATTAAGCATTAAAAGGTTAGCATGGTATGGGCATGTTATGAGGAGGGACAAATGTAACAAGAAGGGCGTTTGTTATGAGTGTGGAGGTACACCGGTAGAGGTAGACCTAGAAAGAGATGGATGGATTGCCTGAAAGGTGGCATGATCAAGAAGAGAGTGATGACTGAGAGGACGGATTTTAGTTATTTGGACAACAAAAACCTGTTGCGCCGACCCTACCCTATCCCCTGACGTATGGTGCCTCTACCTATGGGCTCCCTCTAGGCGGATCGTGGATAAACTAACACAATTGCCACGGCCCGGTTGGGCGAAAAACATCGCGGGGTTTAGTGGGTAGTCCGAAGCCACTTTTCATGCAAATTAATCTCTTTCTAATTTCATATATCAATATGCATGTAATAAATTACAAACGCAGTACAATGTACAAAGTACACAATAGTTGAATACATATTGAAAGTCGCAGGCCGTTTAGACTCCTTACAAGTTTTCGCGAGACGACTGAAGCTTTAAAAGTTACTTTATCAAATAGCTTTTATGTTGGAAAGTGAGATTTATCAAAACTTTACACTTAAATAACTTCAAAAGCAAATTAAATTGATTAAACTGTTTTTAAAATATAATAAGTTCTTCATATTCTATGCTTCTCAAGTAATAAAACTTTCTTTTAAGTAATGTGATTCAGTTAACGGTTTTTTTTTAAGTTAATCTCAAACATTTCCAAGTGTGTCGATACAAAATCAATCTATTTATAGAAATTCAAATTATATTATATTATTTAAAAAGTATTGAATAAAACTGTTTCTAATTTGTAACATATTGCGGATATCGTTATTCTTATTTCACATCGTATTTTTACGATTTCCTTTATGAATTCCCTTCTATTTAATTACATAATAAGAGGTAGTGTTGTCATTCGTTTCATAATATTAACACACTCATCCAGCAATCTTACTTTGATATATGCAAAAGTTTAGATGGATGGATGTTTGTTAGAGTTTGTAGTCTAAACAGCTGAACGGATATTTTGGAAGAACACATAGACTACTAACAATTTGACGGCAACGGTTTTACACTCAATGTCATCTGTTTTCTGTGATGTTATATTTTAATCCTATCTCTTTGTTGTCAGGTATGGTCGATGGGTTACAAGGAAAGTAGCCATCGTAACAATTGCCTTAATCTGGCTTTTGGCGGTACTTGTAAGTTTCCTACCTATATCGCTTGGGTTACATCGACCGCCTGAAGAGTCGGTGGCGACGGAGAAACCACCCAGATATCCAACCTGCGCTCTAGTATTAACACCAACGTACGCTATCGTATCCAGTTGTATATCGTTCATCCTACCATGCATTGTTATGATCAGTATATATTGCAGGTGAGTTTAGTATTTAAAATTAAATTTAAGCCAAGTTTCCGAAACATGCTAACGCTAATCGAACATGTCGAAAAAATAAAACAAATTGCAACACCAATTATCTAGTCGACACTAAAATGAAAAACGAAATATACAACGAATACCAGCAAAAAAGAAACATGAATCACACGAGTAATAACAGAACATTTTTTGTAGGCTTTACTGCTACGCCCAGAAACATGTAAAGTCAATTAAGGCTGTCACCCGCACGGTACAATTGCCAGACAATCGGACGAAGTCGGTGCGGACGAGGGTGCATACCCACGTCCATTCGTCCCCCTACCACGTGTCCGATCATAAAGCGGCCATCACCGTCGGAATCATTATGGGCGTTTTCCTATTGTGCTGGGTGCCATTCTTCTGCGTTAACATTGTGGCGGCTTTTTGTAAAACTTGTATACCAGGTAAGGTCGTTTTCGTGTCTTTTATATGAAGATTGAAATTGACGAAATGAAAGTGACTTGACAATTGTTGACTATGGATTTACATTTATATTCATACTTGAATATTACACGCACATTAAAATCAAAAGCGCGAATCTGTTCACTATTTAAATTCCGAAAGTGCGATTTGTGTACAAGATGACCGCCATCTATCGGCTGAGGCGTATAACAATGACAATCAGATAATAGTCACAGTCCCCTCTTTCGTAAATTCACAACGACATTATAATGAAAATATTACAATTATAAACAAATAAATTGTTACAGATTTAGCATTCAAGATACTAACATGGCTCGGCTATTCGAATTCAGCATTCAATCCGATCATCTATTCGATCTTCAACACCGAATTCCGCGAAGCTTTCAAGAAGATTCTAACATCAAGGTACCCTCCTTGCTGCGGCTATCAAACAGTAAGAGCCAATACTCCAACACGTAACGATAACTTTGTCACCGATTACGGTACAAAGACGTTAGTGGTAAGAAGAAGTGGATCATTAGGTCTGTCGGGCGTTGACCCCACTCCAAGATCGTCCGCGGAATCTGTTCGTCCGTTAAAAGAATATCATATTTGACAGGAAGATGGGAGTAGCAATAACGGGCTACTCGATAAAAGTGATGTTGTGTAATATTGTTAATCAAGAGTTAAAGTTTAAGACCATATTTATCAAATCATTTCCTAATATTAAATGTTACCAGAGAACATGTAGCATTAACTGGTTACGAGTAGGTTGTTCAATATGTGTTTTAAAACATAAACCTAACTAGATTACAATATTACTAAATAAAAAATAAACTCTCTTCCTACTTAAAGATGAAAATATGGGTTTAAACAAAACACTATCGCCAATTCTCTTAATTACATGTTAGCGCAAACGCAGTTTTTTTAATAACTAAAATAAACATTTAATGTAGTTTTATTAATAAAACTTGGCATTATAATTTAATAATTCCTGTGATACTTTTGTAATTAATTTCTAATAAAGAGCTTTATTAAAACTATCTAACATCGTTAACGTGAATATAAAATAAACTTAATGATTACTTAAGTTTAAAAAAAAAACTTAATTAATTCTGTGCAATTTTTCAATCTGCATATACTTTTGAGTCAATATGAATTCTAATTTTGACAACTCATTTTTCACATCACAAATATACAAAAATAAATTTTCATAAAATTAAACGAACGATTAGCCGTTTATTAATTTTAATTATTGTGACTGTCACATGCTTTTCTGTTATTTTAAAAGCATATTTATTCATGTTATAAAGTTAATAACTATCCATTCAAATAAACAGATTTGTAAATAAGTATTTGAAAATATTGTATTAATTTGTATGAAAGTTGAATGATGTTTGTATGAAGGTGTATTCGTCAAAGACAGGGATGAGAAAGTAATGAGTTAACTAAATTAAATATTAAAATATATATATATATATATATAAAATAACTAGTAGTTCAAATAACTATAAACATTATGTAATAGAGTACTTCATTATTTACTCTCATATTTTTCAAATACGAATAAAAATACGAATTTCTGTGTAAAAATAAACTTATTTACTAATTACAAATTAGATTTATTCTATCAAATATATAGTATTTAATTAACATTAATGGGGAAAAGCGCTAATGATCTTTATTAGAATAAAAATAGTCATATTAATATATATAGTTTGTATATTTGTAGTAATTTATATCTGTAGTATGCATATCAATGTATTAGTAAATATTAAATCATTATTATAAAGATCTTTTCTTATATAGCAAATAAAACATTCAACTAAAAGTGTTTCAAAACAAAATTACTTGAAATCACTTGAATTCAAAATCAGTTTTCATTTTTAATCTATAGATGATATAATTATGGGTTTCCATTGCATAAATACACGTTGAAAAACGTATTGTCCTTAAACTGAAATAACAATATTTTTACAACATGTGTTTCGGCAGTGGAAACTGTCAAGAATTTTCCAATTTCTTTGTATTCTAAAGACTGAAAATTAAAAGCAATTGTTAGAACTGTAAGAAATTATTCATTCTTATTTGAATTGTATTTTGAATACTACCCGTAACATATATTTTTATGATATTTAAATTACCTAAACAGTTTATTTCAGGCAAAATTTTAATCTAAAATAAATTATTCCAAATCCCTACTGAATGATCTATTCTTTGCCATTTTAAATCACAGCTATTTATTTAATTAAATAAATATATAAAAAAATTAAAGATTACAATAGAAAATGTATATTTCTAGCTGTTTAAATTATTTTCGCTGTAAATATTATTGTTAAGGATGAAATTATAAGAAAAGCAAGATTATCCAAAATACGCATTTGTTAATCCAGAATCATTTACTATTATTCGTTTGATAAATAGAAATCAGACTCAACGTATGTAATAATTATTTAAAAATAAAACAATGTATATAACATCTCTTTACTATGTACTGAGTAGCTTTGTTAAACGCGCCTACGGAGGTTTATTAAAGCTGCAACATTGTATATTAAAAAAAAATTCTAGTCGAAATAAATCTTTAGTAAACTATTCTGTTTGTTTTATTTATAAAATACTGTTTCATTATTTCACATTTCAAAAGTAAAGGAATTAGTAAGAACTCATTTTCGAAAACGGCTAAAACTATACACAGCAGCTCTGCAGAAGATCTCATGACGTCATGCGTTAAGCGCCGAAAGCGTTCATTGTTATAGGCAGTGGGAGTCATCGGCAAACCCACTGCGCTTGACTTGTTAATTTGTTGGTATGAAACGTAGTACAAAATGGTTCGAGCTCTTTCGGTGATGAAACATTTTACGAAGGAACCCAATCGTCATTTATTTTTATTCCAAACGAATTTTATTCACACGTGTACGCAAACCAGTCAATTTCAATACCATGCTCCTTTTATTCAACCATCAAAGACGATACGGGCTAACTACTCAGCGATTTCACAGAAATATTACATAAGCCATACTTAAACATGTTTTCGATGTAAACTCACAAAAATACTTAAAGTTGCAATGAAATTGTTACCCGAATAAGTTTCAATGTTCTTCATTAAATTTTATTTGTCGTAATAAAATTATATTTTGTTTCGCTTTCATATCGTAAAAGCGTATATTGAACAAACATTTCGTTTAATGAGATACAATATTAAAATGGACATTGTCGAATCAATTAAGCTGCACACAGTTTGAACTGAAAAGTCGAATTTTACAGTTAAACTGACAGCTGTATAATTAAAAGTGTGTAGCAGGTATATTTTTTTATATTACTAGCTGTTCCCTGGCGACTTCATCCGCATAAAATTATGAAAACCTATTTTATTTTTTACATTTGTCAAATTACCAATTGCAAATGTCAAAATGACATGACATGATGACAAACCATTGCCATCTTACTTCCATGATGTTGGCAACAACTTATGGTCTCTTTCACACATTTGGGTTTTTATCCAAACCCCCTAAGTTTAATAGCGTCAAAATTTCTAGCCTAAAGCGTGACGCAAGTGTAAGGCTTTTTATTAAAAAAAATATTCAGAAATATGCTGTAATTGCTGACATCTTAGGCAACAAAGCAGTGTGTGTTTACGCTTTATTATAATATCGTATAGATAAGGTTTCAAACGAGCAAGAAGCCACCTGAATCCACCGAAACGGAAAGCGACTGCTGCCCATAAACATGCGGATTGCAGATAGGTTGCCTACCCATAATTGGCGGAGGATGAGACGCTCATAAAGCGGATATTTCCCCTAACTATACGTCTTCACCGTCTAATCCACTTTTCCTCTTAAGAAAAGGGTGGAAAGGGTTTAGTACCTTTAAAGGCCTCCGGCACCACACTCATCAGACGAAACGCGGAATTGCTTCAACTTCACGCCAGTCTTCTGTGTGACTTCCTTGAATAATGTACACATGTATTTTAGCGTAAACACCCTCTTATATGATCAATAAACAAGTTAAGACAGCTTCAAAAACTTTCGTTTTAATGGAACATTTTCAAACTTCTTAATACATCGCTTTTTGAAATGACAAATGTAATACGTATTCAGCGAAATTCCCGCGAACATAAACTCGAAAATTCATCAACATAAAGAACATTAATGAGCGATGTTTTGAAGTATTTAAGCATGTCGTGGAAACATCGCTTGATATGAAAAGTTCATGTAAATTTTAACGACAGCAGATAAATACCTAACATTTAAAATTAATTACGAGTAACTAAATTACTTTTTCGATGATAATTAATGGGAAAATATTATATTTTACATTTATATTCATCGTTAGTTAATTTTTTTGTAAAAGACTTTCGGGAATGGAAAAATTAGGCAGCGTTCACTTCGATATATACAAGTGTCCGTTAGCATTTTAATACAGAAAAAGCAATTGTTTTTTATTATCGTTTTAATTACCAGAAATTTCTTAGTCGTGACAACCCTAATTTAATTATGCACCACTCTCAACACAACTATACATAACGCCATACATGGCGCAGAGAATCGCACAGAGTGGAGAAACACCCTTCGAGAGAGAGTCAAGGAGAGTGGTCGCGACCCTCAGGAATAAGGAAACGATCCGGAGAGAGAGTGAGAGAGAGAGAGAGAGAGTAGATTATATGAAGGTAAATTATAACGATATCTATAAATGAACTTTGTAAGAACATTTAATTCTGTTGTAAAGAGTCATAACTTTTTTAAACAAGTTATGCCGCGGCAAGGAACTGGGGACGTAATAAATTTTTTTCCAAGATTTATTGCGGAAACTTGTTTCGTATTCCTTCATTTTACTTTTCTCTCTTGTTAAACTTTTATTTCAAAACTCTAATGTGACTTCGCAGTCAAGAACTTCAATTTTCGGCTAAATTTAATTTTAGTGTTCACTTATTTGATAAACTTTGAAAACAAAATCAAATGTTTAAATAAACAAAGAACAATTAACATTACTCTCTTATCGATATGGTATATATAGCTAATAAACAATGTCAGTGCAATCATAAAGTTAACTAATCTAAAATATTATTATAGATTTTTGCACAAAACTTCTTTGATATCTTAAAAATAACCTAACAAAAGCAAATCAATTGTGTGTAATTAACACCATTAAGATACTGTTCAGTTTATTTCAAACGTACTTTTAACATTTATACATCAAAATAAATTCTAATTCCGAATTCTATATTTAAAAATATATATTTACTCCGGTCTACCTTTTCCTGATTTATAATAACCTAATGAACTTCAGAGGTCAAATGTATTTTAGTCGCACGAACCTTTGGATTTCGATTTGACGGAATTGCGAGATACATATAGGCAAATAATTTTAACCCTATGACAGACACTTCTTTCGGTTGGTTCTATCTAAACATTGAAATACCTTCATGGTAAAAATAAGACATAGAAGAAAAAACATGTACACTGCTACGCTATAGCAAGCTATAGTATTATATAAATTGTAGTACGAAAATAACCTGACTGTTTTAACATTACAGAGTGGCGCTAGTGTGTTTCCATAAGTTAAATAAACCTAGAATAGGATAACTAGAGGGTCAATAACTAAATGAATTTATACATCTTCGATATGACACTTGTATACATTGGTCATTCTTTATGTATTCATCTGTGAAAGCAATCAAAACCCGCTGTAAAAATGTATAATTAAATACATCGCACAATTTGGTAAGATAAAAGAAATTGGCAACATATCTTGCTCGTTAGCAACCACAATGTAGTGATACAAAGAGCTAATTACTTGCTAACAGAAACAAGACATCGTTAGTGGTTTGTACTTCTAATGATATACCCTGTAAGTGAAACTTTAACTAAAATGTACTCTAGAGTAACAAAAGTTTTATAATTCAGTGACAATATATAGTATCTTTTGCCAGCGACTTCATCTGCGTGGAATAAATAAAAAAAACAATAGAAAGTAAAATATGTGTTATTTCAGAGTATGCTCTACATCTATACCAAATGTCATCGAGTTTGGCCGCTTTGTGGGAAAATTCTAATAAACATCCATCCATTTAAACTTTCGTTAATCTGTACTAATATTGTAAAAGAGGAAAGATTTGTATTTTTGTATGTATTTGATTCAAGCAGGAAAGATTTGTATTTTTGTATGTATTTGATTCAAGCAAAAACTACTGGACCGATTTTAAAAATTCTTTCACCATTGGAAAGGTTATTTATCTGTGAGGAACATAGGCTATATTAGTATTATTTTTTTTAAATTTCATGCGGGCGAAGTCGCGAGCAACAGCTATTCGTAAAAAGTAAGATATGCAGCTTCAGTAAAACTAAGTTTTAAGTAAAAGGTTTCTTAGAGCTTAAATTTCAATTAACAAAGTTTCTCAGTATAGGGAAAATTGATTTTACAGTCTAATGCAAAGAACCCGCTTCATGTTTTACTATATCGAAATATAATTTATTCGTGACTTACAGTAACAGAGATTCACTGCACCGTACAATTATCCGTTACCACTACACAACACACAACCACTACTCACTAGCACTGAACACTTTACGAAACACCACTGACTACAACACTAGCACTATCACTTCAGCCACTTTATCTTCTTCGCAATTCACTTAAGACTTCTTCACAGTTCACTTCCCACCGTAAGACTCCCCGAGTCACGACTGACTCCCTTTATATACCCCGTATTTCGATCTTCTTTTCGATATTCATTTGTCATTTTATTCCAGAACTTTCTCGATTGTCGAAACACATACATCTTCCAATGGAACATTCTCGGTGCGGCTTCGAATATTCCAGACACATTTCTGCGAACATCTTTTTTGCTACTCGCCAACAAATGTCGATGCGATCGAACATTCTGGAAAGAGCTCGATTATGATACCACGGATATGAATTCTGTTACTCACCAATAGATGACTTCGCGACAATAATAATAGTAGCTCTCTCAATAGCTTTTATTACGACACCCATTTACAATTTCTACATTCGTATTCTGTATTCGCGTATTTCATTTGAACTCAATTTATACACTAAATGTGGGGTAGTCATAAATTTTAATTAACAAGCTTTACGTCACATCGTGTAACGGAATAAAGTATAACAGGTGGAGGCGAAATTATGTTGCGTCGTATGTTTGTGTTTGTTTTCGGCTCTATTTCGGCATTCAACCAATGGTTGATATTTTAAACGTGCATTTCCACGGTGTTTAAAATAGTTGAATGGGAAATGACCACACCATTTATTTGTCAGATCATATTTTCAATCATCATCATCAACTCACTCAAAGTAAAAGTAGGCCATAAAAAAGGCCATAGACCACGGTACCCCAGCGCGAGTTGGGTGACTTCATATATCTTTGAATTTCTTCGTCGATATGTGCAGGTTGCATCACGATGTGTACCTTCACCATAAGAACGTCGGGTAAATTATGTACATATGAATTCGAAAATAACATTGGTTTGTGGCGGAATTGGAACCCAGGACCTGTAGATTACAGGTCAAGTGCTCAAACCCATGAGCCATCGACTCTCTCAAATTAGATTGTTATTTTTTTTAAATACCTGTTTCAAATAACTTTTATGAAACACAAAACGTAGTAAACCGAAATCTTTATTTTTACATATTCAAAATTTCCCCCCGTTCTCTCCGTGAAAATTCTTTGCAGCTGAAATAGAGGGCCTTGTAAAGCGGAAAATATCACGCTCCGATAAATTCGTAGGAAGTTATAGAATTCGACTTGGAACAAGCTCGATTCATGTTGTATAAAATGCACCATCTATTTGCTTGCTTGAGTTTTATAATTGAAATTAAGTCTATACGTCATATTTAGTATTTTATTAACTACAATTAGTTATTTACTAGCTTTAGCCCGCGACTTGTCCGTGTGGATGAAAAAAACAAAAGTGAGTAGCCTTTTTATTTTTCCAGAATGTCATCTACATTTATACAAAATTTCATCGAAATTCGTTCAGCCGTATAGTCAATAAACCATCCATCCATCTAAACTTTGGCATTTATAATATTATAGTATGATTTAAAACCACTCAATACCTGTACTGGTCTTCCATGGTAATTGAAACTAGATGACACTACTTACATTGTATACAAAGTGAATGTTCTATACATTAAGAAAATAATATTTTTAATTAATGACCTCATATCCTTGTTTTGACATGCTACAAAACATTATAACAAGCTCCGCCCCCGTTATAAAATAATAGTATATTGTCACAAGTAAACTGACACTACTATTACAAAGAGTGAAAGATTTGTATTTTGTATATATTGAAATAACTGATAAACTACTGGACCAAATTCAAAAATTATTTCACCAATAAATAGCTACGTTTTTGTTTTTTTAAGCATTTGTTTTTTTTTTTTAATTCCGTAAGGTAACGCCAGCAACTGCTAGTAGATGAGTCTATTCTATGATTGATTCTATCAGCTTCATTATTTTTAAAAATTCAATTCAAATCTGATTTTTAAACTTAAAAACATTCTCTCTGAGTTACCTTTGAAGATAAATCAGGTCATGGAAAATTCGCTTTGGAATTCCCTCGTTTTATAAGCGATGAAATTCGAAATGGAGCAGAAAAATGTATATTTGAGGAAGTGAATTTCTTTCAATATTCAGTCATATTTGTATAACAATTGTGGAAATTCTAATAAACGTTATTCGCGCTATTGTCATACTGTTCTTCCTTCTTAATATTCTGGAAGTTTATGTTACGAGTTATTTTATTTTTAACTAGCTTTCGCTCGCGACTCCGTCCGCACGGCTCTAAAAAAATGCATACCCTATGTGTTCTTCTAGATTAACCTCTACATCTAAGCCAAATTCCATCAAGATCCGTTCAGCCGTTTAGGCTACAAACTCTAACAAACATCCATCTAAACTTTCGCATTTATAATATTAGTATGATTTCAATCGTATTGAATTCAAACTTGAGTGAATTAAAACGCCAATAACCCAATGGGTATTGCGATGTATTTACAACCACATGCTCGAATGTCGAGTACCATTCCTAGCACAAGCCAACAATTTAGTTGGTGTACCGTAAAAGACGGGTTAGTTCCCGCTGCATAATACTGTAAACAAATGAATATGATTCTAAGCAGACAAAGGATAAAGTGTCACTTACCAATTCAATGCCCCATTCCCCGCCATCTGGTCACTGTCGATGTCCATCGAGTCAAGTCAAGTTATCAAAGTCTAGGCGTCAGCTATCCTGCCTGCTTATGCAAACTTTGCTTCTCCTACGCGAGGAGACCGCATCTATATTATTCCAACCGCGAAACTGAAATTCAAAACGACATCGTTCGTTAATAAACTGACACGCCCGATGCGACTTTCGCGATGTCTAACGAGTAACCAAAGACATTCAAATACACAGAGGAGGCTTAGTCGACACTTCACTTGAAATACACATAACTATATATTGATAAGTCCTCAAATGTACCAATAAAAATAATTGTATATAAATTAATTGCCAAATAATTATTAAATCATATTTAATGTGTATAATTTATTTTGTATCACTCTTTATTAATAAAAAAAAGGTGCTTATTATAATTTTTGTAACATGTCAATAACATGAGGTGGTGTACTAAACTTACAACTCGTACAGAACATTTTATATAAAGTACCGGTGATAATATTTAATTGCTTGCCTCGTCTATATATTATTTAAATATCGCTGGACTGCCTGCACACGACTTTACTACCCTCCACACATCTCCATAGACCCGCGCTCGAAACTGCAAAGGGATTTAAATCTACCCTCTTGTGCGGGAGAATAAAAATAAGCCTGGTTACCCGCAGTAATTTGTATAGTAGAATCGCTAAATTTAAACTATAATTTCGTAAACGAGTATAGCGAAATCGTTGCATGTGTACTAAACGAAATATTAGTAAACCCACCAAAAAAACAAATTTAAATATTTTGTACAAATCACCAACTTGTTATCTGTAAGCAAAATATTTACTTTTACAATGTTATCGTTCGTTTCTTCATATTCTTGGGCATGTATTGTATATAAACTTTCTGTTAAATCTATCCCTAGATAAAAACGCTTTACCTTGTAGCCCTAAATTTCTTAGGCTAAAGAAAAACACGAATTACTTACAAAATTTGACCCACTATCATATTCCCAGGTTGAATGTATCGGATAAAAATGAATTTATAAAAAAGGTCGAACACTTTTTTAGGCTATCGAAATATTTGTACAAAGTGTAAGATTATCTTTGGGCGTAATCTTTTATGTGGCGTATGAGTTGGCACGTCGGACAGAACAAAGTTCTTGTTTTTGACGTGCCAAATTGAGTGTCTAAAATCCCTGTATTCTTGTGTGTAAGTGTGTTTGTATTATGTTTAAACTAAAAAGTTATGTTAGACTTGGATTTTATATTCTTCTACTGCCATTAAAAATTTCTAAAAATTTTATAACCAATAGTACTTGATCATTATGTTAAAAATACATTTCCTTGTCAAAAAAACATTTAATTATGAAATACTAGCTGATCCCGTGCGACTTCTGCCGCATTAAATTATGAAAATTTTATTTTATTGTTGTCAAATTATCAATTGCAAATGTCAAAATGACATGACATGACACACCATAGCAACCCTTGCTTACTTAATGTTGGCAGCTTTTAGTTTATGGTCCCTTTCGCACATGAAGGTTTTTTCCAATTTATTTATCCCCCAAGTTTGATAGCGTAAAAATATATAGCCTAAAGCGTGTCGTTACTGTAGGGCTTTTTATTGAAGAAGGAATTATTCAAAAATATGCTGTGATTGCTGACATCCTATACCATAAAGTAATGTGTGTTTACGCTTTATTATATTAGTATAGATACTGTCAGACCTAGTCTATTCTCATAAGAAAATGTATTTAAAAAATTAAGTAAAATGGGTCTTATTGCAGTTGATTAATAATATTAGATGAATTGTTTAACCATCATCTTTTATTATATGAAAATGAGAAATATGAACAAAAACATTTTCAATTATAACCGAAATACAGAAAATGTGAGGGTATATTAAAAAGGAAGCGAGTCTCCGTGGCTCGCATTCTTTGCATTGCGTGCGTTGCGCTCAAATGCCTTCTTGTGCAGGTAATACACGTTAGGCTTTTATGACGTCAGAAGTAGCAGGCATAACCGAAATTTATAGTACACCCCTTTACAGTTTCATCCGTAAATTTTGTAAGATAGTTAAAACCTAATGTGTTTGGCCAGCATTACACTCATTATTCGAATTCGTGGTCGTGGACTAAATTTTTATGAATATTTTTAGTAGTAAGGAAGTGAATTACAAAATAATATGCGTGTTTATTCTTGCGATGTTTAAATTTGTTACTATCTTTTTCAGATTTTTTTCAACTTAAGGCTTTAAGGTTCTATTTTTATTTTACAAGCGTTTTTAAAACATCATGGGTTTTATTTTATAAACATAATATTTTGTAGTTTTTGCCAACAGTACAAAAATTACCAGCAACGTTATTGCATTATTCAAAAGATGCAAATATTAATAAATAATAAAATGCTAATATTATAAAGAGGAAATAATTTATTTTTGTATGTATTGAAATAACTGAAAAAGTACTAGGCTGATTTAAAAAATTACATCACCATAAAAAGGGTAATTTATCTGTGGGTAACTTAAGCTATGTCTTTTATTATTTTTTAATTTAACGTGGACGAAATCGCGAGTAATAAGCTAGTGAAATATTTAAATATAAAAAAATTCAAATAAAAATAATTTCGACGACGTCACGTAATTCACCCTTCATTTTCCATTTTTATCGGCAACGCCATTGGTTTTCTATTTATAAAATTGTTTGGCGCAGGATCTCATAAAATTCAATAACGCGACCCTAAATTACGATCCCAGAGATAAAATGAAGCTGCTACATAAATAATTGAGTAATTTGTACGGCGATGTTAATAAATGGAATAGGTAATTGCCTAACGACTTTCAAATGACGTAGGAAATTTTAAAAAAGAAAAAAATTGAAAAATGTATAGACTGACAAGACTGTACCGCTACTGGAAAAATAGATGTGTGTAATAGCCGTTAAATAATATGTTGTCTAGCTGTTGCCCGTAACTTCGTCCACGCAATATTAAGATAACAAAATAGCCTATGATATGCCCTTCTACGTCAGCTACCCTTCAGTGAAATCGGCCCAGCCGTTTCGGCGATTACCCGGAACAAATGCGGCTTGCGGACAGACTAACAGACAGACAGAGAAACAGACAAAAATGATTTGAATGCGATTTTCGATATCAGCAACATAAAGACATCATCTTCCCGAAATCTGGAATTTTTCATTTGATAAAACGGACACTCCAATTTTATTAAATAGTATAGATTAATAAGATACATGTAAAAAAGGATGGATTGTCAAACCTTTGTAAACATTAAAGACGTCAATATGTCTACGAGAATACAAGGAAATTACTATTAAGTACCTATGAGATTTAATCGTAAACGCTTCACGTATACCTCTGTCCACCGCAATCAAATGTTTTGTAAAAAACATCCGACAAACACGTGTAGGATTTTACAAGTTAATCCGACGGTCGACGGATGCGGGCCGCGTTCCGGGATAATATATTCAGGTAAACCACACAAATAATACTTCGAAATATGATTTTTCATTTTATTTAAAGCTAGCTTTCGCTTGTGACTCCGTCCGCGTGGAATTAAAAAAAGTAAAAGTGAATAGCCTATGTATTCTTACAGACTATCCTCTACATCTATGCCAAATTTCACCGAAATCCGTTCAGCCGTTAGGCTACAAACTCTAACATCCATCTATCCAAACTTTCGCCTTTGTAATATTAACATGATATAATCTCTACAATTTTTATGGTAAAAGATTGTAAAAATTGCGACAATTACATAAGGCCCTCTGATATAATAAATCTAAACTAAGAGACTGCTCAAGTAACATTACTTAGTAATGATTAAGTACAGTCAGCTCCATAAATGTATACAATTCTAATTATCAGAATCTTGTGCACGCCTTCGGTTTCCAAAATATACAAGTACATGCATTTACACGCATGCTACCAGGTTTTTTTTGAGACCGTATTACCTACCAGTTTTGTTAGTCTGTACATATTATGCAGCTGTCTGTACATATTTCATTTAGTAAGTAAAATTACAGAGCCTAGAATCGTGACTGCTCTCCCTTGTGGCGAGTATTGAATAAATATTTTTCGGAGTTTTATTTCCATGGGAATTAACTGTGAAGTTTATATAAAAACGTATCTAATTCTTACGATGGATGTGTGTTAGAATATATTTAAAACGGCTTAACGGATCTCGATGATTGTCAGATTTAGAACATAATCTGGAAGAACATATAGGCTACTTACTAAGTTATTTTGTTTAAATTCGCGCGAACGAAGTCGCGATAACAATCTAGTCTATCTATATATACTTCTATACTATTATAATAAAGCGTAAACACACACTTCTTTGTTGCCTAAGATGTCAGCAATCACAGCATACTTTCGAATAACTCTTTTTTTAATAAAAAAAAAACCCTACACTTACGTCACGCATTAGGCTATATATTTTCACGCTATTAAACTTAGTCGGTAAATAAATTGTATAGAAATTCTAATGTGGAAAAGAGACCATAAGTTGTTGCCAACATCTAGGAAGCAAGATTGCCATGGATTGTCATCATGTTGTGTCATTTTGACATTTGCAATTGATTATTTGACAAATGTAAACGATAAAATAAGGTTTTTATAAATACCTGCGGATGAAGCCGCATGGAAACAGCTAGTCTATTATAATTATGAAATATCCGTATTATAAACAAAACGTTGCCTGGAAGAGTACTGATAAACGGATAATGAGCCATTGTGGTCGACGGGTCATTATGTCGGGAACGACCTCATTTATCCGTGGGTGTCATTTAATATCTCCCTTTATTGTTCAAAAAGTTAATATTTAGACGTATTTTTGTATACAAAACAACTAAAAATATATAATGACGCGTAGTTAACAAACGTGACTATAATATTTGTAATTTAAGTGGGTAAAACCGAATGATTTCATTGAGATGACGGCGATCAAAGACAGATGTCAGTTGTCAATAGACGGCCGTGTAATGCGCTTTAGTTGTCCGCACGTACGAATATATTTTTACACAATTGATGAATCTCTATTAATCTTTGCAATCCGGTTACATAGTGTTGTGTAGTTTTCACTAAAAAATTACGAAAGTATTTCTGATATAACGCGTTTTTTATTTCATTATCTTCGACATACGTACGCCCACAATGGAGGGTAAAACTTACAATGTCTACCTCCGGAATTAATTTGTGCTCGCTCGTCACTCCGACAAATATCAAATTCGACCAACTGCAGCCAATAGATTTTTAGAGACTGGCGGGTACGTAAGTATTTTTATATTATCATTCTGTTAGCCTGACCATTTGTTTACTCTTTATATCTGTACCTATCTTCTTTTTATATAATAAAATTAGAGAGTCTGTTTGTAATATTAAAATAAAATTAAGATTTTGGGAAGATGATGCGTTAATGATAACGAAAATCGCATTTAATTTTTTTTTGTCTGTCTGTGTGTATGTCCGCAAGATAATTTTGTCCCGGTTAAATTCCAAAACGGCTGAGAGGATTTCGACCGGTCTTTCACTAAAGAGTAGCTGATATACACGGGTATATTATAGGCTACTTTTTTATCTTAATATTGCGTGAACAAAGTTGCGGGGAACAGCTAGTTACTAATTTGAAGTACAATTTAATATTTAATGTAAACATTCTCAAAGACTATAAAATATCTTCCGAAAATAAAATATTTATCTGGGCTTTTATAAAAGCGTTTCTAAAGAGGTTCGATAAGCCTCAGGGGAGTCCCCAAGGGTTTGGAAAAGGAACTTATATATTTCAATCTATCAATAGTAAATATACTTTTTTATAATTTAATATTACTTTTCCATTATATATTAGTACCTTGAACAATCGTTTAAAAAGTTTTCGCGTAAAAAATGTGTTACTCTCTGAATAAATGTAAACTAGTACAACGTGGTTTTATAACTTCTTTATAAAAACCTTAATTTTTATTAAAAAATTACAAGAGCTCACATTTACGTTAATTGCTTCGTATCACATCTTGCACTCTTTTGTTTTGCGCCTAAAATCATACTTTGTTTTTTTAGTATATTTTTAATTCGTCTTTGTTGGTGGCCAGTGTTAACAATTATAACACAAATAGTGACATCAAAACTTGTTTATCGACTTTAAATCGAGTTTTATTGATAGAAAAAGGCATACGTATTGGATAGTTGTGTTATGCAAATGTTTTCATAAACTTTTTGCTGGGGTTTTTATTTACAAAGGAATGTTTGAAATATGATTTGGTTTGCACTTTTACTTTTTAATTTTTTCTTCAATATTATTGCCAGTGTTAAAAAGGATTTTTGTTTTGCAAATTACTACTTAGATGCCCACTTAGTGTCATTGATATGTAAGTAATCGTCACTCAGTGACTATTTAAGCAATCATTTATCTGAGTGTGCCTAGTGTATGTTTCAATTTACTTGAAATTCAGTTTGCAACTTTAACTAATTTAACTAATCAAGTCGAAACGTGACCAAGGCAATAGACTCATGAACTCTGACGTTATTTGGTTAGTTTCGAAGTATTTTATGGACTGCATAAAATGTAGTCCCCTGTCTACAATTTACTGTAAACTGGACGGTCACATATTAATATCCTTTGTTTATCGTGCTAATATACGAGTATAAGGTTATAGTCAAGGAATTAATTTCCCATCCCATAATATCGCATATCATACAGTACACTGTCACCATGGAATTTATAAAGTAGCATATGTATGTATGTTGCTAGGACATGTTTTCAATAATTCATTTTATTTTTATTTATTATAATTTTTTACAGATGTACATCCATTATATGTCCAATCCAATTATATTTCATAAGAGGATATTTCCCCTTTACTTTCGTCTCCTCCGCTTTCAAATCCACTTTTCCATCCCATCCTTTTCTTATAAAAAACAGGGTGGGACGGAAAAGGGACAAAAGTTAGGCATCCTTCACCACACTAATCAGACGAAGCGCAGAATTACTCCCACTTTACGCCTATCCTCTGTGTGGTCGTAGTATTACATCGGGTGAGCTGGCCCATTCGTGTGAAGATGTTAAAGCGGGCTCTACCACTGTTATGAACAATAAATGATCAAACAACAATACATGCTCTATTATGACAGTCACATCACATATTCACATAGGATTTTTATCCTCATACAGAGTTTATTACAACTTTATAAGATCGAACAGACATTTTGTGTGCATTTTTTTCGTTGTATAAAATACTTTTCCTAAATTATGCCGGTACTGAATGTCTCATAGTCGTGAACGTTATTACAAATTCTTAGAAGACGAGCATGTTACGTAGTTCAAAGTTTCCCTTTCATAAGTTACGGGAGGTCGCTCACTATGTAAACTTATGCCGAAATATGTTACACACATCTATTTATTTCATTTTAGTCTACATACTAGCTGTTCCCGTGCGGCTTCATCCGCATGTAATTATGAAAATTTTATTTTATTGTTCACATTTGTCAAATTATCATTAACAAATGTCAAAATGACATGACATGAGAAACCTTGACAATCTTGCTTCCTTGATGTTGGCAGCAACTTAT
>NW_013526804.1:1035053-1037386 GCF_000836215.1 Papilio polytes | reverse complement strand
CCTTAATTTTATATCGTGAAAATATATGGCCTAAAGCGTATCGTAAGTGTAGGGCATTTTACTAAAGAAAGTGTTCAAAAATATGATGTGATTGCTAACATACTACGCCACGAATGGTGTGTTCACTCTTTATTATATTAGTATAGATATAGCTATAGATTGTGTGTGGGAAACCATAAGTATAAATGAATTGCTGACAATAAAAGAAAAAGGGTACATTAGTCAGCGGCGCGGACAAGTTGACCTTCGACACAAAAGAACAAAGTACTTACACAGGGATTTCTAAAATAAAATATATCGTTTGTATGATGTAAATACAATTTGTTGCTTTACGACGGAATATTCGAAATATAATATTTTGCATAATTATTGAAGACGATCACGATATTCGAGTGCGGAATTTTAAGTTCACGGAGTAAAAAAAATGTTTGCATAATTATAAAAAAAAACATTTCATTTAATAATTCCCACGGGCGCTTTTTTAACGCAAAGCTCTCATTTCGTTCGTTCAGCGATCAATACTGTGCGTAAAAAAACATCGCGTTGCCGTTTAAACATATAAAAGTTCATATGTTTTATTCCAACGATATTTTAACGCTTGTTATAAAAGCGTCCGTACTAATGAAGGCTTACTCTGGAAAAATGCGAGCAACTGGTTTACTAAAAATTTTCAGTGAACAGTGAAATAGGTTATTTGTACAAGTAAAAAGAAAAAGCTGAATTTTAAAACGAACTTCGCTTATAAAAGTTGTAAAAACAACGTAAAAATAACCCTTGCCTTGTTATGTAAATTTTAAAGGAAAACCTTCGGTGAATATTTTCGAAAAAGACTTATAAAATGTATTTACGTGTAATAATTTTTATTATCTATACTATTATAATGAAGCGTAAACACACACTTCTTTGTTGCCTAAGATGTCAGCAATTACAGCATATTTTTGAATAGTCTTTTTTTAATTAAAAGCCCAAGACACGTCACGCTTTAGGCTTTTTTTGACGCCGTTCAACTTAGGGGGTAAATATTTTGGATAAAAACCCTAATGTGGGAAAGAAACCATAAGTTGTTGCCAACATCAAGGAAGCAAGGTTGCCATAATTTGATATCATGTGATGACATTTGTAAGTAATATTTGACAAACGTGAACAATAAAATGAAATTTTTATAATTTTATGCGGATGAAGTCGCTTGGGAACAGCTAATAAATAATATTTTTAAAAGAGTAATTTGTCAACACAAATGAAAATATTTTGGTATTTGAACATAAGCAGAAATCAAATTTAGGAAACATTTTAGGATTATCTTATTTTTCTGACTTTACACAATATCAATTCGAGTTCTATGACGTCACAAGATGGCGCTAATTCAAACACGTTATTCAAAACATCGTATTCTCGAACGTTTATTTGCTTATTTTATAATTAAAATTGAAAATACGTTGAGACCGTATTTAAATTAAAATGATTTCTGAGAAGGAAAATCTTCTGTTCAATTATTTTTTTCTATCTTTGGCCGCTTTTGTTTCTTGTTATGATTAAATATTGTGAAAACGGAATTAATTTACAAGCTTCAAAGCTTTCATTGTGCTTTATACGATCTAAAACTTACGTAATTACTTTGTTTAAAATAATTATATTCTTTAATTAATTTAAATGCGAACAATTTAGTTGTTTTCCATTTAAATAATTTATTTAAAATTTACTTTAAACTCAGCGTTTGACTTCTGCCCCTTTATTTGAAATTTATAATCCTTACAGATAACATATTCATATACTTCATATTCTTATAATAAATCGTTATCAATTTAATTAAAATACTGTTCATATAAAAAAAAAACATATGAATCATTAAATAGCTCCGTTATTTGATACTTACGAATATATTCTTTTTCTAGCTATTTTTAACTTGGAAAAACTAGACAATCAAACAATAAATGGTAATGCGATATCTTAGTGCCTAACTGTTGTGCGATCGTCGATTGTTTCGCAGCCAATTTAACTGTTTAGTTGCACAACTAAAAATCGAGTAGTGTGTGCACCTTCATAGTTATAGTTTAGCTAAAGACGCGCGCTCTTACTATTATTGTATTCATAAGAGTACTAGAGGAATAACTCAATAAAAATAACCACTTTTTCTATACAAATCCGTTTGATGTTTAATAAAACCAGACGCTTTGTTATCTATTGAACTCGACGCTTCTGTTATTGACGGGTGTCTTTCATAAATCTTTGTTCGCTCTATTCACCGAGTCTACATCACTTGTGACGTATGTTATTCGAGTGACGAGAACTATGGGACAAAATCTAACAAAACATAGACAAAATCCTTGAAAAAA
>NW_013526804.1:1009036-1034283 GCF_000836215.1 Papilio polytes | reverse complement strand
ATGCGGATGAAACCGCATGGGAACAGCTAGTTTATATTAGTATAGATGAAAATATATTTGCCGTTGAACTCACCTTGAAAAAGCTATTTATGTTGTACAATTTGTTACCATAGTTATTAATATGTTTGTAAAAGTAACACGTCATAATCAATCATGTAGTTTAGTTCTGATGTTTTATTCCATAACTATAAAAGTTACTGTACACGGACTTCGAGAAAACATGGCAGATGTGTACGAGGTACTTGTTAAACATTTTCTATTATTTTAGAACGATTTTGATATTATGACACGTAAAAAATTTATAAAATACTAACTGTTGCTTACGACATCGTCCGTTAAATTAGAAAATGTAGTCTATGTTAGTCAGCGACAACTTAGTTTTGTAAAGGAAAATTATTTTTTAATAGCGGCTTAGTATGTTTTGAGTTTCGATGCATACAAAAATAGAAATCTTTCCTCTTGCATTTTACTCTTCATAATTTTATTATGGACTACAAATATTATGAGTTCAAGACTAATTACTAATAATCCTATATCATAACTAATTATTTTACGGCTCTTACTCAAGTCATGCTTTTTTTCCGGTGACGGCACCGACCAGTTTCAGACCGTGCGGGGGACCTTCTTCAGGGCAAGGGTTAATGGTGTTGTGTGCGACCGCGACACAACACCATCCTCCTTAGAGCCGTAAAATAATTAGTTATAAAATGTCTCACGAAAGTTTAAATAATCCTATATCATGATTAACCTTCCGCACAAACTGAAATTCAATGGTGTAAACTAGGGTGACCATATCACACACCTGACTTGTCAATTAGGTTACATTCGATGCACGACCTGTCTTGTTACGAAACTAAGGCTGTGTACACACTGCACACCTAAACAAGGTAAGAAAACAAACACTACTCTTACACAATATTTGAGTAGAATACGAAACTAGTTACTTTGGAAAGTAAAGTCGTGTGTACAATGTGATTTATTTAGATCTCCTTGGATAAGTTTATTTTAATGTTGTTTAGGAAAGATTAGTGTTATTTGTATTTTCGTATGTATTGAAATAATTCAAAAACTACTGGCCGATTTCAAAACTCTTTCATCATAAGAAAGGTAATTTATTATCTGTGAGTATTTAGGCTATGTTCTTTTTTTAATTTCCCGCGGACGAAGTTGTGATCAACACCTAGTAGAATTTATTTATGAATGAAGTACAGCTGCGTTGTCGGATATAAATATTGTCGCGACGTCATCTATTGATGAGTAGCAAAATTCATATCCGAAGAATAATCGAGCTGTTTCCAGAATGTTCGATCGCAGCGAGAAGCGAAAATAACGTTCGCGAAAAGATGTTTGGATTATTCGAAACGGCATCGAGAATTATGAAATTTATGTAATTCGGACCATCGAGACAATTCTGGAATAAAATGACAAATGAATAACGAAAAGAAGATCGAAATTCGGGGTATATAAGAGGAGTCAGACGTGACTCGGGGAGTCTTACGGTGGAAAGTGAACTGTGAAGAAGTCCCAAGCGAATTACGAAGAAGATTAAGTGACCGACGAGTGACAGTGCAAGTGTTATAATGACAGTGGTGTTTTGTAAAATGCGCTGTGTTAGTGATTCTGTATTTTGTGTGTCGTGAAGTGCTAGCGGGCAAGTGTGTGGGTGCAGTGATTCGCTGTCTCTGTGAGTCGTCAATAAATTAACGCAGAAATGTTGAAGGTGTTTTAACTCTATCCCACACACGCGTAACAATATTTAATTCAAAAACATATACATAGTTGTGTGCATGTTACAAACGGTGGGACAAAATTAGAATTACATGCGTTATGCTTTGTTTACATTATGCCAGTAAGGTACAGCTCTAAATCAGCGCTGGCTTACAACTGGGATTACAAGGTAAGTGCTTAAACCCCTGAGCCTCCAACGCTCTTATAATTGTGTACTTCATTAGTTAAAAAAATTAAAATACATGTTATCAATGTAAATAATTTTTGTATTAATTTTACGCTGAGTTCACAATTTACACTTCAATTTATCCGCTCGGTTCTCCGTAAAGTGCGGAGACTGTATTACTCTGGGATTAATAAAACGTGACATCAATATCAAATAAGAAAATCTAAAAATACCTTCTATTAATTTATTATTTAAATTTAATTATAAAAACTTCTACGCAATAAATACAATTAAAAAAGTGAAGTTGTGGCCGCGGAATTAAAAATAAATAACTTCTAGATTATTCTACACCTATACTAAAAAATTTATGTTTCTTCGAGGCTGTTCTACATCCTTAAAAATTTCATTCAGATCCATTCATGCATTTTAATATCTGATATTGTAAGATTACTTATTCGATTAAATATTTTACATTACTTGGAAAAAAATAACTATGAAACTTGATTATTAGTACGTAGTAGTTTTAAAAAATAACGTATACTTTCTATGTTCAACAAGTTTATGGAGAGAAATGTTAAACTCTGAAAATTGAATTGACGCACGATAGATTGATGGTCGATTCTTTCACGTGAATAAAGGAAAATTGATCCTACGCCTCAATAGTTTTTTCATTTCCAAAATATAACTTAGATTATGTAACACATCCAATTTAAATTCATACTTTTTTCTAATATTATAAATGTGAAAGCTTAGATTTATGTTTGTTGGAGTTTGTAGCCTAATCTGCTGAACGGATATCGATGAAATTTGGCATAGATGTAAAGGGTAGTCTGGAAGAACACATAGGCTAATTCCCTTTGTTGTTTTTCTATTCCAGAAGACGAAAACGTGGGCGAAAGTTACGAACGTAAGTTTGATTTCATTTAATTTTTATGGCTCTTTTGTCACCTTGTGCTATAAAAAGCAGATGTTACCTTGAAATATTCTCTAGAGCTCTTCCGAACGCTTGGACAGAACCTTAATTTTCCGGTTCTTTTTATTAAAAAAAAAGTTTTTAATTGAAGATTTTCTTTACTTTTTACTCATTAAACGATTAAAACAATAATACTGGTGTTTCTTAAATTTACGTAATCAGAATAACATGTTACTGATATTTTTGTTCTGATAACTTGCGATTTACGTATGATCCTTAAATATCATTTAAACTCTCTGAGTGCGATGGTAACATCACTATCACTATATAATACTCGTATAAAACAAAGTCGCTAATCGCTGTCTGTATGTCCCTATGTATACTTAGATCTTTAAAACTACGCAGCGGATTTTGATGCAGTCAAGAGCAAGATTTACGTGTAAAATATACTAGCTGTTGCTCGCGACTTCGTGCACGTGAAATTTCACGATGTAGCCTAAGTTACAGATAAATTTACTTTCTAAAAGTAAAAGAATTTTTAAAATCCAAAAATACAAAGATTTTCTCTTTATAATATTAGCATAGACTAGGTGTTTCCGTGCGACTTCATCCGCATGAAATTATGAAAATTTTATTTTATTGTTTACATTTGTCAAATTATCAATTACAAATGTCAAAATGACATGATGACAACCTTGCTTACTTGGTGTTAGCAGCAACTTAAGGTCTCTTTCCCACATTAGGGTTTTAATCCAAAATATTTACCCCTAAGTTTAATGGCGTTAAAATATATAGCCTAAAGCGAGACGTAAGTGTAGGGCTTTTTATTAAAAAATAATCATTCAAAAATATGCTGTGATTGCTGACATCTTATTCAACAAAGTAGTGTGTGTTTACACTTTATTATTATAGTATAGATATAATAATCCTGATAATTTTAGAGGTTTTAAATGTGATTTTGTAAATAAACACATTCTCATAGCTACATTGGATTCATGCGAAGCCTGGGTGGGTCGCTAGTTGTATGAAATGTAGTAACATTACTACTAAAGTAATATTATCGAAGAAGTTTCGCTTTAACAAATTGCTTAATTATCTGACTAATGTTTCATCAACAATATCAATCAATTATTTTGCTCGGATAAATTCTGGCCGAAGAAAGTAAATTGATATTTTCCATTAACGAGAAGTTAATTTTCGCTTTCATTACGAAGAAATTAACACAACTCGAAACAACTAAAACTGCTGACGGTAGACAATTCATCATTACGTTGAAAATTTTACCTAACTCATCGATGTGTAAAGATATTCAATTAAAGATATACTTTTATAGGCATAATTTCGCCAAACGACATATATACTTCGGAAAAGAATAAAATTCGAATAACAATTCACATAACAAAATCGGTTATACAAAACCCACTGCAGACGTACATTTCTGAAAACATAACTGAAAGTATCCGTAAAATTCAACTAGAAATTATTTTGCCCAAACTGACATAGTTATAACTGACTGAACGTCTACAGTAGGCTTAATGATTGTTTTGCAAATAAATTTTCTATCGATCCTTAAGAAAAAAAACTATAGTCCTAATTTCCTTAGGCATAGACGCCAGTAAAACAGACAGATGTATCTTTTCAATAAATAATAGTTAGAATACGAAGCAATGACCTTTAATTGTGAAGTAGTATTAGTTACGATCAAACTTCTATCGTCTGGCATCGCTCACTGAAAGCGATCGCTAAACGACGAGTAAGAATCGGTAAGGGGGTACTTCAAGTCTGAACAAGTTTTAACGGCACTCTCGATGCTTAAGCCCGTAATTCTGCTCTCCTTAGATCATTCCTTATACACCTATAACTCCAATACTAGAATATTCTACTATTATTATATACTACTATAATAGTACTATATATGTATACTATTATAATAAATCGTAAACACACACTTCTTTGTTTCCTAAGACGTCAGTAATTACAGCATATTTTTGAATAATTCTTTTTTTAATAAAAAGCCCTTCAGTTGCGTCACGCTTTAGGCTACATGTTTTCACGCTATTAAACTTAGGGGGTAAATATTTTGAATAAAAACCCTAATATGGGAAAGAGACCATAAGTTGCTGCCAACATCAAGGAAGCAAGATTGCTATGGATTGTCATCATGTCATGTCTTTTTGACATTTGCAATTGATAAATTGACAAATATAAATGATAAAATGAAGTTTTTATGAATACCTGCGGAAGAAGCCGCGTGGGAACAGCTAGTATTATATATACTAGTTATACTAAATATTAAAGTAAATCGATCATTGATATAGGAATTAAAGAAACATTTGGAGCCTGTTTTACCAAATTTATAAATTAACTGATAACAATCCAACATGTAAAATGTATATTAGAAATATCGGATTTTGTTCCCTTATCTGACAATGACGTAATTTTTAAGTTACCTGCCAGTGGTGGGACAGGCCCTTAACATGGTTGTTCGTTTATTTGGTAGACGAGTTCGTGCGCTGACTGGTTTGCATTTTTGTAGAGAGATTTTGCCTATCTGCAATTAATAAGAGGGTTGAAAATGCGTTGCCTTAATTTCAAAAAATGTTAGGATAAAGAGTGCTATAACTTAACCGGCACGCTCGTAGGATGAGAAACATTCGAAATATCGTTTCGTAAGTTCGTAAATGGAAATCAACTCTTTACAACATTTGTTAATACATTTTGTAAAACGAAACGCTTTTAAATTATGTAATAAGTTAAGTATACCGCTATATAACCAGATGCGACACTAAAGTGTGGAAGCCTCCCTTTAATGGAGATTATAAGTAACTTTGGCTCTTGAAATTTTAAAACATAACAGTTTCTTAACATAGTTTCGAATATGGACTTTATGCTGAGTTTCTGAAGTTTCCATTTTTATTATCACTAGCTGTTGCTTACGACTTCTTCCGCGTGATATAAAAAAAATAGTAAAAAAATCCCTATGTTAAGCAGCGATAACGTTGCTTTCAAGTGGTTAAATAATTATTGCAATCGGCCCAGTAGTTTTTGAGTTATTTCAATGCATACAAAAATCCAAAAATACAATTTTTTTATAAGATTAGAATAGATATAGATTACCAAATGTTTCATTAGTGTTAGGTTGATCTAAGTTACAACGGAGTTAAAACTCAAGTCACGTTGTTCTAAAACGCATTTCATGAAGTTTACGAACCGAAAGCACTATCGAATGGTTAAGAAGCTGAAAAACTAGCCGTTAGTAATACTTGGGCTATTTACGTTTGTTTTCGTACAATAACGAGGTGTGAATATAAAGATACATGAATAGATTTTGAACAATAATTTCGTAAGGCGTAAGCGGGGCCGCAACATAATGAGAAGTCCGCCACAATATCTCATTATAACGTTATCGACATCTCCCCAGACGTCAAGCTATTGTTTATTGTTGCCTTATGAAAATAAAAGCCTTGGTAGAAATAACTGTTGCAGACATATTGTATATTTGAAGAAAGCAAACGCGTATGAAGATATATTTTGACAACATTTTATTGTTATATATTCAAATAATTATTATTTATAGAGTAGCAACTTACTTTAAATAGCACAAGATGGTAAGAGAAGCCTACCTCCTGAAATAGGGTATTCTAGTTCAGGAGATAGTCTCATCGATTTTGTACAAAATTGTTTTTTTCGAATAAAGAGTTTCAATTTTTTTATTGCAAAACAAACTCTGCTAAGATGGTATTCACAACAGTCGATTAGTGGGATAGGAATTCACCAAATTGGTAGTTTATACTCCTAACGAATTGGTCTATAGTTCTGATCAATTTCAAATTCAGTCAACCATTGAACATTACGAAACCTAAAATGATTTTATTGATTTAAAACTAATCATTTAGATGTAAAACGTTACTTTAATCCAAATGGAAGGCGAAATGGAAACGTAAGCTTTAGCTTATCGATGTCGTTTTATAGGGTAGATCATTTGTTTAATTGTTTTTTTATTGCTTATCTGAACTTCTAACTAAAGTGCTTGACGGATTTCAATAACACAAGTATGTTCCTACATTAACGACTTCTATACATTTTTTTATAGATAGATAGATAGTTCTATACATTTTTTAATGTATAGAAAATGTTTACGTTACGTAAGGCATACCTTGCGGGAACAAGATGGGTTTATATTAGACTTACATTGACTAAAATCACGCTGTGTTCTTAATACGATGTTAGGGAAACTATGGTAACGCTTGTATACTGCGGTTCGTCCTGCGCTAGCCACCATGCAAGTCATAGTTCAGGTATTTCACGTGTGTAGTTAAATAATTGTTAATTAACAGTACTGCTTGATTTGTATGATCAATGTTTGTTTCTATAAAAATGTTTATAAGGTATATATGAAGCCTCTGACCTAATTGTTAAGTCGTCTATTAAACTCGGTAAAGCCTTGGGTAGGCCAATGAATAAATTTAGATCGCCGCGTACCGGTTGACCCGCTCTCAATTAAATTATAAAATTACTCAATTTAACAACCCTGTTGCGTACTTATGACGTCAGTCGTGTGGCCAAGTCTCTTTTATCGTATGTTTTTTAAGATTGTTAATTTTTGACCATAGTAAAATTTACATTTTTTTTCTCTTTTAAGGACCAATTCAAATGAAACTGTTCTAAAATTGAAATACTTTATAATATTGTGAAGAAGAAAAAATAACTTTCTACGTGCTCTTCTCACCACGAGCGCTTGCTGTTAAATTCAATGTTTGACTTTTTGGAAGAAGACTTTTTACGACCAATTTTGTTCAATATTTCCTTGAGCACGGTACAGAGACTCAGTTCTAGCTGACAGTATTAACTGAACACTTCGACAGAAAAGCGTCTAAAGCAGGCTTTAAACATTTCATTGTATATTTCAGTATTTTTATCTTTTTAACTAACTAATTTTCATCAAAACGTAAATATTAGCATCTACAAAAAGATGTAAAATGTTCTCTTGATAGTAATTAAAAAGTTTATTTTTTAAATAATCCCTTGGTATCAATTTAAAACATTTGTGTTTCGATTTACGCTCTATTGTGCAAAATAATTGACTTCGCAATTGGGTTTTGGGCTGTCGTTGGAAGCGGATTAAAAATAAATGAAATAAACCTTTACCTTTTTGGACGTAGAACTTTAATATTAAATTACTCGCTACCCATTTCTAATTTGGGTTCTATTTTATTATAGTTTTTCTATTGTGTTTATTATAATTTAATAAATAACATTTTGAAAGGAACCACAGACAACAGAATAAATTCACAAACGGTGTCAAACATTTAATTAGCTTGTAATTTACGGAACAAAGCAGAAAGTGATATGAAATATTAAATTAATATGTTGTTTGTTTAATTAGCATAATTTTGTGTTAAAAGATACGTATAAATGTCAATTCTAATATTGATATACATGTAATAAAATTGGACTGTCTGTTCGTAATAACAAAAGAAAAATTCCAGATTTCCGGAAGATGTTATAGTAGCGTTGCAAATGATGAAAATCGCATTTAATTTTTTTTGTCTGTCCGGCTGGACGGGTAGCTGACATAGACGGGCATATTATAGGGTAATTTTTTATATTAATATTGCGTAGACGAAGTCGCGGGCGACAACAAGTTTCTAACAAAATTTAAATGGATTGTTAAAGTTTATTCTGATGATAAAAGAATTCCATCAATCGATAACTACAATTTTAACAGTACGTTTTCAAATATGTTTTGATTGTTAATTTTCGATAATTTGTAGTCCACTGAGCGTTTCTTTGTTTTTTTAAGTGATTTACTCTTTTAATGTGTTGAGTAAAAGGATGACTTGGTCAAGGATGTTGTGACGACTGAGATGACGGATAGATCGATATAGATTTTGGTCCAATTAAGACTTTTCAAAGAGAACGAAAAGCTGGTAAGGTATCACACGTGAGTAGGATAAGTAGAGGGAGATGATTGTATTTTTAATAAGTCCGTTTTAATTGAGATTGTCAGTGGTTCACGACCTCGCCGTAATAAACAAATTAAGGGGAGATTAATTTACCCGAAGCTGAGTGAGATTGCCTTTAAACTGTGTTAATGGATTCGAATACCATCTTGTAGTGAAAGAATTAAATTGTATTCCCATTTAGAATGAGCCCACACATTTGACTAAACTATCGCACAACAGTTGTGCGATTGTCGATTGTTTTGTAGCTAATTCAACTGTTTAGTTGCAAAACTTAACAGTAGTGTGCGCAGCTCCGGCTGAAAATCAGCAGTGGAATGGCCTAGTCCCTCCTGCATACGCTGAGTTGGCTACCTTTTGCCACGATTGTATGGTTTCTTTAAAATATGTATTTTTGTAATTTCGTTTTTGAGGCAATAAATGCATATTCATTCGTTCATTTATTCATTCATATAAGATCATAGGAATTAAAGCCAGACCAAACAGTTTTGCGATAGTTTAGTCAAAGGTGTACGTGCGCCCTTTATATGTAATACACATCAAGGTATCACTACTAAGGCCACATACAAAAATGAGTTTTACAAATTTCACTTTATAAGCGCCGCTTACAATCAGACAGAGATCAAGATTTTAATGGAAGTTGAAGTTACGGCGTGACCTTATCATTTGAGACGCTGACATATTTAAAAGTTGTTTTATTAGTCAGCCGTAAGTGTCTGTCTTTTTACATGTATC
The DNA here is from genome assembly GCF_000836215.1 of Papilio polytes. Lineage (NCBI taxonomy): Eukaryota > Metazoa > Arthropoda > Insecta > Lepidoptera > Papilionidae > Papilio > Papilio polytes. The sequence goes on along the minus strand of NW_013526804.1, from coordinate 1,024,778 downwards.
AATGCTATAAGCGTCAAATTTACCATATGGGTAGGAAATATAAGTCCCCGACTGTACATTATTATGATAAATATGATTTGTTCAGAATCTTTTAAAAAGTAAAGTTGTAAAGCTTTAGAATAGTATCAGAAAGATGAAAATATTAATTAAGAAACCCTTCAAGAAAACCAAGCGCTCGGAACTGGTCTTTTGAATTCTTAATAAATTAGTTTTCCTTTACAAATCATGACTCGAATATTTAATTAATAAAATTGAAGCCTTTTTTCGACACATTTATTTTGCTATATATTAACCAAACACTAATTGTACCATATATCGGTTACCCTTCTGGTGAGGACAATAATAATAAAAGGAGTAAAACTACGTTGTTCGGAAAAGCATTTCATGAAGTTATGGAAACAATAACATTAACGAATGGTTAAAAGTAGCTGTGAAACCAGCCATAAGCCACAAGAACCCGAAACAAAATATCGATACTTTTTTTATAATATAAGGTGGCAAACGAGCAAGCGGCCACCTGAATCCATCGAAATGGAAAGCGACCGCTGCCCATAAACATCCGCAATTGCAGATGCGTTGCCTACACTTAATCGACGGAGGAGGGGACGCACATAAACAGTACATTTCCCCTTCCTATGCGTCTCCTCCACCGTCAAAACACTTTTCCTTCCCATCTTTTCATCTTAAGAAAACGGTGGAAAGGGAAAGGGACTAAAATTAGGGCTTTATATTCTAATCTAAGTTTTTATTATTATTATTTTAATGGATGGATGGACGTATAGATGTTTGTTACAACGTAACTGCTCAGCGGATGGATGCATCTGGAAATATGGAACATAGAAATCTAAGTTTTTTTTTTAATTCCACGCGAGCTGCGAGTATAGTTGAGTGATCTAAGTGTCCTTATTTATAATAAGCCGTAGACATACGTTATCCTAGACATGACATTCAATTAACTTGAGTGTTCTTATCGTTCTCGTATAGGTGAGTACGTAATTATAAGATAGATTTATGTAAGCCTTCTGTTATTATAATATCTTAAGATATTATCAATGTTATGATATTGTTAAGATATTTCGATACGAATGACTTTTTAAAAAATAGTAGACGAACGGTCATATCAGCATTACTTGAAATGTCCGGTTCCCGAGGGATACATTGCTTTTTGTTATTTGTAGTATGTTTTCTAATACCACGCGGACGAAATCGCGGGCAATAGCTAGTTCTTTTATAAAACTTCCCCCATTATTCCGCTTCCTGATATTTTCTAACAATATAAACTTAACTTTTTATTGTTTACATTGCGTAAAGCTTTGAAATACAAATGACAACGAAGGCCTTTTCCATTGGATAACTAACCGTTACCATGGCAATTTTGTTTCTTTGCTATTGACTTGTAGTTTTTGTTACAGCATGACATTTTTTTTTTCAATATTAAATTAAATAGCTTTAAAATATATACTCGTAGCTTTTACACTGCCGTAAGTATAGGGTTTCAAACAAAGATATTCAAAAACATTCTGTGATCGTTGACATCCGATAACAAAGTGTGAGTTTGCAATTTACTTTAGTAGATAGATATTTTAATTGTAATTAAATTAAAAAAAATTAAAATTGTAATTAAAAAACCTTTTGGGCTTCATTGTAATTTTAATATACGAGAAAACAAAACTTTATCCGGAACAAAAAAAATTTCAACGACAATATGCTGCAGTATTTTCAAATCCTTATCCTACGATAACAAGCTTGTTTCGCAAAACAAAACTTACAAGAAAATCTCCTAGACCATCGATATATCCAAGATACAAGATTTGTATGTAAAAAATTTATAAAAAGCCTGTCAATTTGGATGAAATGTGCTAAGTACAATCGAAGGTCATCGAGTCAATTAGTTTTAGACGATCCGATGCCATTTTGCCCTCGTGTAAAATAATTTACTTCCTATTCAATATTCTTGTTTTGAATTTTGTTGATCAAAAGAAAATTGAATCAAACCACTAAAAATGGACGACCACTGCCAACGTCGACTTTGAAACTGTTTCGTTCTCTGTCCAATATTGCATTTGAAAGTTCAATAAAAAGAAATATTTGGCTTGTAGAAACTTTTGAAGAAGAAAGATATTGCATTGTTGCCTTTTGACTGGCAGAAAGGTAATCTATTTATTGGTTTACAAATATATGTATATGCACATGAATTTTTATATCATAAATTCTTCTTTATTTATTGATAAAAATACACTTTTTACAGAAATAGATAAAATTGCATTTGTTACAAAATAAAATGTTACATCGCTTGTGTCATATTTTTCTCTGCTACATTCAAATTTCGTTCTTTTTCTTTTAATTTAAAATTTTGGTCTAATGCTTTCTTAGCGGCCAGCATGATATTAATTCTTGTTTAACCATGTTGTACATTTCGATGCAAACTTTTTAATTTTGAAGTGATAATTCCAGTTGACGTGTAATCTTCATCTTCATTCGCTTTAAAGGTCGATGATGTTCGAATTTCAAATTCAAATCTATTGTTGTGTGTTCGTTAAAAATGCCATTAATGAAACCATAACTAACCTAATAGTCTAAGACTAGGATTAAATATTATACTCACAGAGGAGTAAGAGAACAAAACACAATCACAGACTATACACGCACGCAGACGCGGAAAAATATTCTTTGATTGTTTCTAGAATTAAATGTATTCTTTCATACAAATATTAATATCATGTAAATTCCATGGCTTCTTACAATTTTACTTCTTAAAACCGATTTATGTATTCTTAAAGCTGGCACACCTTTGACTAAACTAAAGCGCAATTGTGCGATTGTCGATTGTTTCGCAGCCTCAACTGTTTAGTTGCACAACTAAAAATCGAATATTGTGCGCACTTCCATATAAGCTCATAGGAATCAAAGCGAGACTAACCAGTTGTGCGAGAGTTTAGTCAAAGGTGCGCGTGCTCTTATACAATAAAGATTTTTTCATTTTCGTTTTTCATGTTAATTTACTTTTTGTCTCTGTATATTTGTAAACTTAAGTTTTTTTTTACTCTATTGCTCTTTATCTTATGATATGTAAGTATGATTTCATTAGTAGGGTGTTGTAAAATCACTGTCTGAATCTTCTCTTTCATTATCAGCCGGTCTGGAAGTTACAAAATTAATTATATTACCTTAAAATGCTTATGTAACTATTTGCAATTTTTTGTTAAAATCTACAGACTCTTGGTCCGTAAGTTTTTTTTTGCATAATCTACATTAATAAGTATCTTCTTTTTATATTCTTTTTTTCTTTTTTCATTACTTTTTACTTTAACTATTTGTAATTACTAGGGATCGACTCTTGAAGTCTAAAAACTAGCAGACACCCCTCTGTCAATGTCAAAGTGCATCAAGATCCTTGTAGGTCTATAACGTCCAACCGCAAATTCTTTAAAAATAGCTATTATGTCTTCACTTTAGATGTTAGTAAAATGATGGGATTTATCTAGAAATTTACGTTTTTTATCAAGATATTTTTAAAGACTAGCTGTTGCTCGCGACTTCGTCCGCGTGAAGTAAAAAAATATAGCCAGTTACTCACAGTTACATTATCATTATCGGCGCAGTAGTTTTTACGTGAATTAAATACAAAAAAAAATGCAAATCTTTCCTCTTTATAATATTATGCTCACCCGTCGGGATGGTTAGTCCACGATATATTGTTATAAATCATTTCAAAACCTTGCTCCTTCGTATGTACATTACAAATTGAGGGGTCCTGCCTGAAATTAAAGACACGTGTTTCTATTAATATACAAAAGTATAACAAAATATGCAATTCTTTATGAAAAAAATCAAATTCAACCTGCCCTTGTACCTTTGGAGGGTCGGCATAATAAGCCCTTCTCTTCAATACATCTCTATCTGCCGTCATATTTAAATTCACTCCCTTTCTAAGTATACTATACTTAGAAACTCATCAATTCATCTATACTTTTCGGTCTTTGTCAAACTTCGTCATTCAATCTCATTCCTTTCATTCATCATTCATTTCTTGTTCACTCACAATCTTCCCTACTTTGTCCTACTCGATTTGGGTCACTATAAAAAATAAATCAAAAATACGTCTTACCCTGATCGTCTTTTATAAAAATAACAATGTAAGAAAGCACTATTGCAATGTGTACTTGTGAATAAAAATGGTCCTACACAAGTAGTTTTATTTACTCTGAATACGGACGCTACACCGATAAGGTACTCTTTGCCTCCTATCCACGTTACAAGAGGCCCTCCGTGATCGTTCTGAAAAATATTGTCTCTTCAATTTTAGAAATTTTAATTATAATTAAATCCTCAAAATCAACCGATCATACAATGTTGCTGCGTGTAAGATTAAAAAAAAATACGTATAATATGGTGTTCCACCTTCTAAGTTACAGTTATTCAAACGTATTGTACTCATTACGTACGTACTTGACAGATTCCTTGTCTCCGGCCTGTTTCATGGTCAGCTATATTTGGAGATTCTTCTTCCATTTTGCTCTCCAAATTCTCTTTACATTCACCATCCTAGACAAATTGAGAGTTTGGTAGGATGTGTTTTTTTGTTTTCAATTTTATTAAAGTAAATACGAAAGTCTGGATGTGTATTTATTAGAATTTGTAACAAGTACTAAATGGATTTTGAGGAATCGGCACAATCTAGAACATAGTCTGGAATAACACATGGTCTGTTTACTTTTGTTTTTTTAATCCACGCGGAAGTATTCGCGGCCGAAAACCAATTATTTCATAAACAATCGTCGAATAAACATACTTTTTTTTAATAGTCAATACGAAAATTTTCCACTTGTTTGCTCGTTTTGATATTAATTGTATTTTGATATGATTTGAAGTATTTTAATGTTAGTAATCTCAGTATGATAATGTTAAGATTAAATTTTAGCTACAAAGGTAGAGAAAGACAAGAAAGTATGGATGGATTATGTCAAAGAGGATAAGCTTAAGAAGGCAGTGAATTCAGATATGACGGATGATAAAAATGTACAGAAGAGCAGCACATACTGTACCGACCCTCCGAAGGGACAAGGGCAAATCGATGATGATGATATCATCGGTATGATAATGAAAAGATTATCATTCTAAGAATGTAAGACATACTGCACCTTCAAGTTCCCACATCGTTCATATTTTGGACTGATTGTTGTTAGAAGATGACCTGTGCTGTCGAAGTTACCTTTACCGAGCGTACAAATCATGAAGCGATTTATTATCTCTTGCATTTCAGGTGAATCTTTAAAATATTCACAGCATTTATCTTTACTAATTATTGATACAGGTGCATAATAAAGTTCTTTTTTTATTACGCGTTGAGTGTCTCCAGGCTTAAAACAATTGAATTAAGTTTTGATTTTGCTTCGTTGATAAACAGTTGAACAAGAGTACTCAATCTTTTGTCTACTTTCTTGCCACTGATCAAAACCGCATCATTTGGTAGATGCCTTCAAAATTGACAAGTTTTTTTTTAATTTCAAATTATCTCCATATAAACAAGATTCAACTTACGAGTCGCCAATATGTAAAGTGTCCCCAACCCATAACAATAGCGTTGATGCCTTCTCCACCATATTTAGGATCATAATTTATTGGTATAAACTCCGTAGGATAAGAACAATAACCGTTTTTTATTTGAAATGGAGATTCAAGGCCCGCTATACCTATATCCATGGCTGCCCATTTATGAACTTTAGCATAATCAAATTCGTAAGCTAAAATACAAATTTTAATTAATTTAAGAGGTACAGCCCGCTTTAATATCGCATTAGTGAGCCTGCACTAATTTCGACCATTGTAATACCACACAGAAGATAGGCAAAAAGTAGAAGCAATTCAATGTTTCCATTGTCGAGTGTGCCTGGCGGAAGCCGAATTTTACTAGTCCCCTCATTTCCTCCATTTTCGTACAAGGGAAATATGTAAAGGAAACTTCTTTTTAACGGAGAATGGCACGCATTGCCAGTGGAATTCTACGATTTGTCTGATGAGTGTGGTACCGGAGTCATAATTTTAGTCCCTTTCCCATTCCACCCTTTTTTAAGAGGAAATGATGGGAAGGAAAAGTGGATTTGACGGTGAAGGAAGGAGAAATCTTTTATGTGCGTCTCCTCCTCCGTATTAAGGGTAGGCAACGCATTTGCAATTGCACATTCACATAAGCGACGGTCGCTTTGCCATTTCGGCGGTTTCATGTGGCCGCTTGCTCGTTTGCCACCTTACAATATAAAAACCTCCATATAAGCTCATAAGAATCAAAGCGAGACTAAACAGTTACGCGATAAATTAGTTAGAAGTGTGAGCACGCTCTTACACTATAAAAAAATTACATTATTAGTCTTATAATTTTAACGTTTATGCAAATGTTCGTGAAAAAAAGCTAAATAAATTAACAAACCTTTTGGTGTGCATGTATGTGTGACTTTTTTTCTAAACCATTTTGTGCACGGATCAGAAGATATTGTTTTTACCATAATATTGTATCCGGCAATCGCATATAGGAAACGTATCTCTTCTAAACACGCGGCGGCAGTTATAATGTGATATTTATCGACCAGCGCACCTCCACAAGCCCAATTATCATATGGCTTACGAGATTCATCTGATTTAACAAAATAAGCCTGTAAAGTGATTGTTAAATTATTTAAACTTCAAGACATTATTATGACTAATTATTTTACGGCTATTACTTACGTCTATTTTTCTGGTGGCGGCACCGACTAATTTCGGACCCTTCAGGGGTCCATCTTCAGTGTGCTACTGGGGTTGTTTCGCGGACCTGTCGCCCCTCGCGTGATTGCGATATGGACCCTCGAAGGGTCTGAAACTAATCGGTGCCGCCACCGATAAAATATACGTAATAGCCGTAAAATAATTCGTTAAAACGTTGATTGTATTTAGTTTTTCGTTCATTAAAGTAATCGATCGGCGATCTTTTTACTTTTGTTAAGGTCTATTACATTTATTTTAAAAATAAAACTTTATTAAGAGTAAATAATTACCATATATCTTTTCTGTACTTTTTCCATTTTATACCCACCATTAATCTTCCTTTGGGACCATGAATCTACGAATAAAATCACTATTTTTTTTAATCTAATAATGATGAAATAAGAGGGACACTTATGAGGTATACTAATCATTTTTTTTAATTTGCCAACATTATTAATACAAGAACGAAATAACAAAGAATAATCGATTTATAAACAATTAAACGGTTTGTACAATATACCGTTCAAACTTACTGTTTAAAACGCACAGCAAAATAACAAAATTGAATAGCCGACGCAATATCATATTGATAAAACCCGCAATGTATTATAATTTAATATAAAAAATCACTATGTTCTTAGAAATGTTTACAAAAACCATAAAGTCGTTATAATTTCCCGCATCATTTGATACATTGATAATGAAATTCCAATATCTTTGTATAACTCCGTGAGTATTTTATATGGAATTTTGATGTTTAGTTCACGATAAAATTTTACATTGGTTGTTTTATCATCTCCCCTTCTTTACCCTAATACTGTAGTCAGCCAGCCAGTGCTGATTTAGTTTAGGGTCTAGGTCTCAATGGGATTGACTTACAAACCTATATACTCGTACATAAAAACAAACAACGCGCGAATAAAATTACTTGTCAGTCGGGTAAAAAGTTCATCAGATGCAATGTCTACACTAATATAATAAAGCGTAAACACACTACTTCGTGGCGTAGGATGTCAGCAATCACAGAAAATTTTCGAATAATTATTTCTTCAATACAAAGCTCTACACTTACGACACGCTTTAGGCTATATATTTCCACGCTATTAAACTTAGGGGATAAAAAAATGGAAAAAACCCTGATGTGGGACAGGGACCATAAACTACAATTTGACAAAATTAAGGAAGCAAGTTTATGTTATAAAATGTCAAAGTCTTTCGTTGTCATTTGTGCATTTGAATTTTGATATTTGGAATTGTGCATTTTACATATATAAACAATAAAATAAAGTTTTTATAATGTCATGCAGATGAAGCCGCACGGGAACAGCCAGTACAATATATAATTTATCAGTCCCTATTCTTCCTATAAACTACTAGGTGTTACGATTCCATTATCCACAAGCCGTTGTCATTCAATACATTAATGTATACGTAAGGCGTTCAATCAGAGCTACATTGTTGTATAACCAAGGAAGCGATATAAAGGTATACGGCTAATGGAATTCCGGTCGCGCTGTCGGCTATTGTCAGTGTAATTAAACACCAGCGCTGCCCAATCTGCACACGTACAATTGAGAAAACTGGCGGTGTGTCACCTTAATAGCTACAATCGTTTGAACATTTTGAAACGAGATACGTTACAAAAACCAATCTTTTTATAGTGCCATCTTTTTTTCGCAGTTCAGGGATCATTAGAACAACTAGTATTCTTGACATCGCGGCTCCAAACGATTGCTCTTTCCAAACCACTGGCGTAAGTTTTTGAACCAGAGCAGCTTATAAATGTGTCTATACCAAAAAAAAAAGTCGTTTAGTGATACATGGCTAGTTTCATTTTGTTATTATCCCTTTATCAGTCACCGCTATCTAATTATTTATTTGTAGGAAGAGGCGGAGTTTGTCTGATTGGAATAAACAAGACATTTTTCCTGATTGGTACACCGCAGATTTCCACGACTGTACAAGTACAAGTAACACGATTAAAAAGCCAAATATCCAATTTTTCATTTTTAAGTTTATAGTAATGTACTATCTGTGATTCCATGCACTCTCATACATATTCACATACCAGTACATTTAAAAATACACACAATACCAGTGCAATGAAGTAATACTGCTTATTTCACTTTATACCGCGTTTATTTGTAAGGTATAGAATTTAAAAAAAGATATACGAAACATTTACGCTCATTAAGTTAATGTTTGAAGTTAATTTTTTTTTGTGACTGAATGGCCACTGTTTGCCTTGTAGAGGCATTAACAGATTCACCTGGCTTGAGTTGGCCGAGGGCAGATGGCGCTTAGCCTAAACCTCGTTTATGAATAACTGAGCTCGAGGGCTCCCTCAGGAGCCTCGGCACGAGCCGTTACTTCGTTATTATTACCGGATTGGGTGAAGTTCAGTCATGGATTCGCGTTTCAAAAACAAATTAGTTCACATAGGAACCATCGTTTTCTTTACCGAGCAAACAATGGCAGACTTCTGCATGAAAAATACATAAAAAACTTCTTACATTTCTAATCTAAACTTCCACTAACTTTTTGTATTGAGAAGGGACGAAACGGATTAACTATGTCACGTTAGCTTAAAGTAAACAAAATTGTTTTGCAGAATAAGTAATGAAATGTAAATAATTATACAATGGAAGATCACAGATTTTTGTCTTAAAGTTATATTTGATTTCATCCAAAAAGATTAAGTATGGACGCTATAGGGATTTGATGTTTGTGATTTCTTTTTATTTTATTCAAAGTGCGTGTCGTAAGTTTAGGGACTTTTATGTAATAAAATAATCACTAATGTGCGTGTGTGTACGTTTTATATTAGTAGGTTGTTCTTACTAGCTGTTTTCGTGCGGCTTCATGCGCGGGAAATTGTAAACACTTTATTTTATTGTTTACATGTGTCAAATTATCAATTGCAAATGTCAAAATGACATGACGCTGACAAACCATGGCAACCGTGCTTTCTTGATGTTGGCAGCAACTTATGGTCTCTTTCCCACATAAGGATTTTTATCCAAGATATTTACACTCTAGGGTTAATGGCCTGAAAATATATAGCCTAAAGCATGACGTAAGTGTTGGTCTTTTTATTAAAAAAGAATTATCCAAAAATATGCTGTAATTGCTGACATCTTAGGAAATAAAGAAGTGTGTGTTTACGCTTTATTATAATATAGATATAGATAATAGATAACAGTACAAAGTTTTAAGAAACAGTTCCCATATAGAACGAAGCCTTTAAAGTATTTTACTTAACAGAATTCAAAAGAAAATCACCCTCGCTTTAAGAAAGTGCCCTGTCAAATACGTCATTGTAGCTTTATCAGCAACAAGCCAGGCGCAAAGTTACGTTTATTATTCGTGTTTTAGACTTAACAGTATTTACTTTATTAGTGTACTAGCTTTCGCACGCGACTCCGCCCGCGTGGAATTTAAGAAAGAACATAGTCATGGCTTATGTCAAATTACATTGAGATCCGTTCAGCTGTTTAAGCGACAAACTCTAACATCCATCCATCCATCCGAACTTAAACATTTATAATATTCGTAAGAAGTGAGATTATGACATTTTTTAGAAGTGGCTGTTGCTCGCGACTTCCCCTGCGTCAAATTAAAAAAAATAGCCTATGTTACTCACTGATAACGTAGCTTTTTAATGGTGTAAGAGTTTGTGAAATGGGTCTAGTAGTTTTTAAGTTATTTCGATATATACAAAAATGCAAATCTTTCCTGTTTACAATATTAGTATCGATTAAGATAAGAAAAATTTATTATATCATTTCTGATTCAGCTGTTACACACACCATATTCCTTTAGTTAAAATTATTTTGTGTTTCATCTAGTAATGAAGACATCAAACGCTCTGTAACAAGTATCATTCATTACGTCGACATCTCAAACATGAATATGTCAGCTAGGAATCTCATATATACGCAAATTTATTCGCATACAAATCAGTTTGGCATTGTGTCTCCTTGCTGAGTGTGGGACATGAATATTGTTATAGTTATCATTGTTGCTTCACTACTGAAGCTTTGGTAACAGCGATATTGTAGAATCGTTGTGTTCTGCAATGGCAACACAGAAGAAAATATGAAGATCGGGTGCACACCTTTGACTAAACTATCGCAACTGTTGTATGATTGTCAATTGTTTGACAGCCAATTCAACTGTTTAGTCGCACAACTGAAAATCAAGTACGCACCTCCATACAACAGAGATTAGAAAATACGGTGTTCGTTACTGTTTACCAAACTTTAGTGGTAATAAAATATGTCTTACTAACTTTTGCTGACGGAATTGAAAAAAAAAAACAAAAAATGAGTAGCTTCTGTGTTCTTCCAGACTATCCTCTACATCTATGCCAAATTTCATCGAAATCTGACCAGCTTTAAGCTCTAACAAACATCCATCCGTCCATCTATCATGAACTTCCACATAATTAATATTAGTAAGATATTACTAAGCGATAATTTAGTTTTCTAACAGCGAAAGAATTATCGAAATCAGTTCAGTTTTCGGAGCCAAACAATCAAATCTTTCCTCTTTATAACGTAAGTCTAGATGTTGTATGAAAACGTTATACTAGTATATACGAACGAATGAATGGATGAACGAATGAATGATTATTTTGTTCAAATCCTCATTCCCTTTGAAGTGCTGACTTCAAATAAATTTATTTTAAAGGTGAAAGTAGCGTTTGAGAGTAGATACAGTCGATTGCTTGGGGCAAGATAAATGCAGGTCATTAGAGCGAAAGCTTGACAAAATTGCTCGTTAACTGCGCCAAACTGCGCAAAACGATTTCAGGGTACATGTACTGGGGTTTTCTGTTGTCACATGTTGGCATCCCTCACTTTCTCGTTAACAAAGTGGAGACATCAATACAAAAGTTAGGGAGACCAAGTGTACAAAACCGCTCCGGATTATGACGTCACGAATCTTCAATAAAAGAAACTGGATTAGTAAACCAAATATTTTTCAAATAAACATTTGAAATCGGAATTAAATTTCTATAACAATTAATAATCTGATGTCTGTGTTCAAGCAAATAGGCTGCAGTCATTTCCACGCGGACAAAGTCGCTGGCGTTAGCTAGTAACTTTTGTTCTTTACTACTTGAACTAGTATATAGCATTAGTAGAATAAAAATAACACCACTGAAAAAGCTCGTTAAAACAATCAATCCAGTGATATCAAACGCAATATAGGCTTACAAGAGAGACAATTTGTGGAGGCTTCAAATGGTATTCGAAGCGTTTATTAAAATTTAATTGATAAAATATGAATTGGTTTTTGTGAGAATATTTTTTTTTTGGACAAAAACAAAACACTACCGCAAATAGTTTGCGATTTTTAATTGCATTTTCGAAAAAGTGGTTATTCTAAGAAAACTAGTAAAGATAGATATATACTATCACGGACTTTTCTGTACAACTTACTGAGACCTACAATTCTTTAACACAGTATTTTTATATATCTCTAAGGATTTAGGCAGCGTAAGCCGAGAAAATTTAAAATGTAATTATGCCGGGGTCCACAAATACGATGTTTATTGGTTTCCAAACGTAATTTTTAATGATGATTTTTTTTTAATTGCAGCAGTAGCTTATGAGTTTATTAATTACATACAAAAATACAAATCGTTCCTAATTGTAATATTAGTATATCGTATTATATATAGTAGTGTAAAAGCGATTCATAAATAGCTTGTAAATATAAAGAAGATTCTTGTGTACTCGAGCGAGAAGATTTATCGGCACGGAAAGTTTCCAAACGAAGGAACAGAGATCGTTAATTTGTTCTTAAAGCAAACAATACACCTGCCTACGACGACAAAGATTTCCTTTAATTTCCGTATTATAATGTTAATTAAGAATATACGTAAATTTTAATTGATTCTTCTGATGTTCTAAAATTTTCTTGAATCAGAAAAATCTGCATAATACATCTATACTATTATAAAGAGGAATGATTCGTATTTTTAAATGTATTGAAATAACTCAAAAAGTACTGCTATTAAAAGCTACGTTGTCAGAGAACAAAGGCCATCTTTTTTTATTACTTTTGAAGTTCAAACGGACAAAGTCGCAAGCAACAGCTAGTAGATTATAAATTAAATAAGATTCAAATTCGTTAGTGCCGCAGAATGATGTTATTACAAAATTCTTACTTAGCTGTAGCTTTAGACCCTGTACAACTAAAGTTTTATTTACTAGACTAACGTTTCAAAAGTAATTGAACATTCCATGGACTATAAAAAATCTGTGACAGCAAAAAAGAATTTCAATCAATGTATTCGACGCTTGCTGACCGGCGTGACATACGCTCTTTTGGTCAATTCAAATAAAAAAAAAAGAGTTTCGATGGATTTAAATTGTTTCAATATGAAAATCGGAAATGTTTTCGATTATTGAATCGTTTAAATTTTTGTTAGGGCATTTTCGTTGATATCAGCTTCAGAAATAAAAAGAAATTTAAAATGTATAATTGTTGCAGTAAAGTGTCAAGTCAACCAACCAGTATCAACCAGCGTGGTTGATTATGGCCTAGTCATTCTCCGAGTCCCTCGGTGGGGCCATAGTGTGCTGGTTATGATGATGATGATTAAATGTAAATTTGTATGTGTTCTATACGTTTCTGAAAACTTTAGTATCTAAGGATTTCGAAGAAAATATAAAATAATAATTTATTGATACGGTCAGATGCTATTCAAGTTGATCATAAGTAGATTTGCTGCAACTCTGAACTGAATAAATTTTCATATAAATCATAAATTTCAATATTCTCTATTTGATAGAATTTATTTTATCCCTCATATCTGCTCAAGGATCTCATATTTGTGGTTCGCTTTCAGTTCGTGATCAATTTGCAATGTCCACTGATATATTGAAGTATTCTGAGAATTTATTCATTAATTTACCTACACATGTTTTACGTGATAGAATGCTAATTAAATTATAATATTATTTTAGGTAATCAAATCTTCTATACATAAAATAAAATTGGAGTGCCAGTTTGTAATATCAAAAGCAAAATTCCAGATTTGGAAAAGATAGTGTATTTGCGTTTCTGATAACGAAACGGCTTGGCCGATTAAGACCGGACTTTCACTGAAATGTAGCTAACAGAGACGGGTATATTATAGGTTATATGTATCTTAATATTGCGTGGACGAAGTCGCGGGCAACAGCTAGTTGAAAATAAAACGTGAATAGCTTAGCGATATGTGCTTGTTTATCTTAAAGCTATTCTAAGATAAATATTGTTGGTATATCTTAATTACAGCTGTACATCTTGTAACTGTTTTTTTTTTACAATGAAAATCCAAGAGCCGCATACTTTATGCGATTTAATTCTATTTTACACTTCGCCTGACAATTATTTGCTTTAAAGTTTTCGGTTCAGTGTTCTGTAAGGCTTCTGTAATACGTCACAGACGTTTTACAGCGACACGGTTTATGCTCGTTCTATCGTAAATAAATGCGTTTTAGGTATAACAGATAAAGTGAATGGTTAAACAAATTAAATTTAATAAAAAATTGGATAACGACTCTATTGATTTTTTTTTTGGTTTATAAATAACAAAAATTAATTTTATCTCTAGCAGGGGTAGCTAACATTTTTACACCCAAGTTCTAAGATTTAGCGACTACCTCCTTATGCCATTTACCAATTACTTACTACTTGAAATGTTTAATAAAACTGCATATTATACAATTATTTATTACTAGCTTTTGTCCGCGATACCGTCCGCGTGGAATTAATAAAAATAAATGCGAGTATCCTATGTGTTCTTGTAGACTATCCTCTACGTCTGAGCCAAATTTTATCGAGATACGTTCAGCCGTTGAGGATACAGACTCTAACAAACATCCATCCATCCATCCATGTAAACTTTCGCATTTATAATATTAGTATGATTGGTATGATTTATGTAATGTGTTTTTATCAAATGACTTACGACGATCGACAGGTTGACTACCCCTGCTTTATAGTCATGAAAATTTTTGACGAGTTAACAATTTTATTTCCCGTTTCCATTTAAACTTCGGGGAAATAACGCATTATAATTCATATAAAAACATCATATCAAAGTAACAAGTTCATGTTGTCTATGAACGAAATCTAAAAATAAAAATGAGAATCTTAAACAAAGGCAACTCTCTCAATAGACTTTCCATCTTAATTGTAGAAGCGATAACCTCTGAAAAGACACGTTCCATGTCGACCGTATGACCCTTCAAACACAATGCCCTACAAAAATCATAATTAAGTTGTACATTTCATTTTACATACTAATAAATACTAGAAATAAAGCATATTTCTATCCACCATCACCAGCACGATACTTCCCCACCGAGGAGCTCGGAGCCTACCCTAAAGTAAGGGGTGACCAGGAAATAGTCAACCACGCTGGCACAATGCGGGATGGTTGACTTCACACAAATCTTTGAATTTCTTCGCCGATATCTACAGGTTGCATCACGATGTTTTCCTTCGCCGTAAGAACTTCGGGTAAATTATGTACATTTGAAAATTCTAAAATCACATTGGTATATGGCGGGATTCGAACCCAAGACCTGTAGATTACAAGTCAAGTGCTGAAACCAATGAGCCACCTACGCTCTCAATGAACGACGAAAGCATATTTATGAGAGCGGAAAGTCACGAATCCAATTTGGGATTTTAAAAAGCAATTTGTAGAGTCATAAATTGCATATGGGACAAATTAATTCACATAATAACAGGACCTCTACAACCCAATCAGGGTTAAATCATATCGTTAAATATTGGTGAATTATCAATTTGTTAATTAATTCGATTGATGTATTTTTTGAAGACTACACGTACATAGTTGATAGAGATTAGTCGTTGACAAGAGTAAGAAGGTACCTTATAATGTAAAACAAAATACACCAAAAACAAAATATTCTCAAAAAAAACAGTACACTAAAAAGTAACGAAATAATTCCTTGAAAATAGTAAACCTACC
>NW_013526804.1:995625-1007769 GCF_000836215.1 Papilio polytes | reverse complement strand
AAAAAAAAAAAAAAAAAAAAAATATACCGACGAATTGAAAACCTCCTTCTTTTGGGAAGTCGGTCAAAAATTCAAGGTTAACTCGTTTAAATTCAAATGTCCACTATCATCACAAATTATAAAATGACCTCCGTCAAAGTTACAAAGTTCTAAATCACTTTGGATGTTTTTTGACAAGGGACGATGTAATAGGCGTTAGGGACAAGGTTTCGAAGACAGCGAAGTTATAATTAGGATAGACGGCTTACCCTTAGTATCTTTTTGTTAAACAATTAATTAACTTTTTTCCTATTTTTGCATGGTAAATACTTTTGGTTGGTAAATACATGGAGCGTCGGTGGCTCAGTGGTTTGAACACTTCACTTGTAATCTACAGGTCTTGGGTTCGAATCTCGCCGCCATGTACCAATGTGATTTTCGATTTTTCGAATTTTCATATGTACAAAATTTACCCGACGTTCTTACGGTGAAGGAAAACATCGTGATGCAACCTGCACATATCGGCGAAGAAATTCAAAGATATGTGTGAAGTCAACCAACCCGCACTTGGCCAGCGTGGTTGACTAGGGCCTAGTCACCCTAGCTATAGGGTAGGCTCCGAGCCCCTCGGTGGGGACGTATAGTGAGCTGGTGATGATGATGAAATACTTTTGGTGATTTTCAATACTTAACTATAGTCAAAGTAAAGTGTAGAAGAAGTCCATTTAGTTATTCTTTTTTTGCAAATTCATTGAAAGAGCTCAAAGCATAAAATAATTCTGTTCGAATTTTAAATAATGACCGCACACTAGTTTTTTTTCCTTATATAACATAAGGTGGCAAACGAGCAAGCGGCCACCAGAATCCACCAAAATGGAGAGCGACCGCTGCCCATAAACATCCGCAGTTGCAGATGCGTTGCCTACCCTTAATTGACGGAGGAGGAGATACACATAAAGAGGACATTTCCTCTTCCTATGCATCTCCTTCACCGTCAAATCCACTTTTTCTTCCCATCCTTTCCTCTTAAAAAAGGGTGGAAAGGGAAAGGGACTTAAATTAAGGCGCCGGCACTCATCAGTCGAAACGCGGAATTGCTTCCACTTCACGCCTGTTTTTTGTGTGGTCGTGGTATTACACAGGGCGAGCCGGCCCTACAGTGCGAAGATGTTAAAGCGGTTACCACTGTTCGTAATAAAAAACTGAGTTTTATATTTACATATTATATTACAAAAATAGCCCAGGTAATTGATCGATTGAAATGTAACATTTCGAATATCAAAACACAACATAAACGAAATATTCCATCAAGTGAATCAAAATGAATAAATAGAGAAACTATATAAAACAGAAAAGCAATTTGGTTCTCCTAACGTCGGCTCTAATCTAAAATTGAAATACGAAATGAATGTTGTGTTAGTTTTTCCTAAAACGAATATTCACTATTCATAATATAACTTTCTATAGATTATTTACAAATAAATCTCACTTAATATTATAAATGCGAAAGTTTAGATAGATGGATGTTTGTTAGAGTTTGTAACCTAAACGGCTGAACGGATTTCGATGAAATTTGGTATTGATGTAGAGGATAGTCTGGAAGAACACATAGGCTACTCACTTTTGTTTCATTTAATTCCACGCGGATGGAGTCGCGGGCAAAAACTAGTTGTTATATAACATTAAAATTACAGTAAGACAATGTTTAGCTAAACACGTGTTTTAACTCGAATCGCCGACGATTGATATGGACATCAATACGGTTAGATGTTTTAACATAAGTATTTACCACACTGCTTTCTTTTGGAAAATCCGAGTGGTTTTGAGGGAGGAAGAGACGCATTGAAAGTTGGGATATCCTCTTTCTGTCCGTCCTCTCTTCCGTCAAAAGTAGATAACAATTCTATGAATACTGAAGTCTATAGCCAGCGGTCGCTTTGCTATATGGGTGAATACAAGTGACTGCTTGTTCAATTGTCACCTTTTAAGATAAAAATAATGGTTGTAAAATTATTTCATGCTTGGTTGCTGAAATTTCCATTTATTTTCCATTCCATTAGTTTCAAACGAGTGAAGGTCTCGGAAACGCCTTTCATGAAATTATCAAACTAATAACTAAGGAGTGGTTAAAAGTAGCTGGGAAACCGGCCGTTAAATGGGTTATTTAATGTATCTAATACTGTCTGCTGATAGATTAAACTAGATTTTAATTACAGAGTATTCTGCTTAAAGTAGTTAGTTGTATTATTTCAATAATGCTTCAATTGCCATACAATGTTTGATTAGTTAGTCGATTGCCGTTTAGTTCTCATTGAAACAAGGATTAAGCTGGAATAGATAACACCCATTCGGAGAATTAATCTTTAACCGAAACCTGTCAGCTGTCAGCTCTGAACAAGATATAGAGCAGTTTATCGAAATTTCCCTCAAGGCTGTTTCACACGAGGGTAGAACACGAAGGCAGAGGAGGGGACAATTCAGTACTGCTATAATTTGAACGCACGCTTATTTGTAACCTTCATGTAAATGAGTACTATTTCGCCTCGTCTTGTGCTTTCTTTAGTGCATTATCTGCTCTACTTCACAGTTCGATGTTCGTGTCAAACTGGTATTAACTAAATATTGTTTTAATTTTAATAACAGCTTAAGATTCATTAAGCATCAGCTTAAGATAAATTCTGCGTTAATTTTTTTGCGGAGAGCAAGGAGCAATGAGAATAATAGACATAAGAAACGAAGAGACAAGAAAGCTTTAGATCTTATAGTTTAATATTTGTTTATCATTGCTCGCTTGACAAGTCTTGTCTATTAAAAGTCAAAGGTTCTCAGAATTACCAACCGTGCTACAGGCCTGCGCTAGCAATGAAGTTTTTTTTTGTTTTTTTTTTCGCTTCTATTAGAAGCTCTAGACAGACGCAAATGAAAACATTGAAAAAAATGGTAAATTGAAAATGTTGTTATGCTTATTGATATTGCAAATTATCCAAGAAATTAGAAAAGTTTTATGACTTGTGACTTAACCAACATAGTTAAGTATGTCAGCGTAGTATGTAAATAATTTTTTGTAGTGTTTGTTATTATGGGATTTCATCGTATTATATATATGTTTTTAATAATTATTGTAATAAAAAGTAAGTTTATTAAAACAAATACATTTACCTATAATAAAATATTATAAATGTGAAAGTTTGGATGGATGGATATTTGTTACTGATTATATATGTATGTCCAAATCAGATTCGCAGATCTCGGTGATTTTGGCAAAGTAGTGATGGCATAGTCAGGAAAAACGCATTGGCTACGTCATAAGTTTATTCAATTCTGTGCAGACGGAGTCGCGGGCAAAAGCTAGTATTTTATATGTATTCACTTTACTTGAAATCTACATAGTTTGCAATTTTAAAGTCTAAATAAAAACATAAGTTTAAATAATTTCGATTAAAAAACAGTTAAGTAAAAAGATTCGATTAGAAATGTTCAATTTATAATTTATAAAAATAATATAATTTATAACAATAATTAAAATACTATACTTTAATGTTGTTCTATAAATAAAAAGGTACAAATATTTGTGTAAAAACTATTTACATTTACTTATTTTTTTTAAAACATGTTGATTTTAGGTACACAGTCTCAAAGAAGAATACAGAACGGAAAACCGTTGGGTGGTAAACCAAAGCTATATGCGGTGAGTAGTATCCACTACCTATCTACCTAGGTTTTTTAATACGACGAAGATTTGAAGCGAGCGCACATCTTTGCCTAAAATATCGTACAACATATGCGCACACTATTTAATTTTTAGTTATGCAACTAAACGATTTTCTTTCTTACTTTTTTGAGCCTACCCTTAGAGCGTAACATTAACTAAACTATCGCACAACTGTTCAGTCGCGTTTGATTCCTATGAGCTTATAGGTATACTACTCGATTTTTAGTTGTGCAACTAAACAGTTGAGTTAGCTGCGAAACAATCGACAATCGCACAACACTTGTCCAATATTGGTTCAATATGAAGAGGAAAATACAACGTATGTATCCTGAATTCGATAATAAAATCATGTTACTTATTTTCATTGATTACAGGTATATTTAGTAAGGTCTTCAAAATCTACTAATAAATATACCGACTGGGTTTGTGGTGGGGCGCTCGTGGCTAAACTTTTCATCGTAACCGCCGCTGCGTGTTTAGAAGATGTCGACTTCATATATGCCATTGGTGGGGTTAAAGCTGTTGTTGAATTTAAAGATCTTGATACGCACACATGTACAAAATGGTATAAGAAAAAAGTAGTATACACATGTGTGCCGAGAGGTACGTCAATGTTTGTAAAATGTTTCAATCGTTTTCTACAATTATCAAAACGTTTTTTTTATAGTGGTAGAAAACGAGTAGTACTAACTAGTCCTTAGTAACTCAGTCCTTCATCATGATCAAAACTGGTCGAAAGATACAGGCGCGGAAATCCGCAGTGTTCAATTACAGAATTGCCTTGTTCCATACAACGAGCCAAACACAGCCTCTTCTAACAATTAACCAATAAGATAGCAATGAGTTTCGCAAATAAAAGGATAATAATTAACCACGTAACACTAACCGACTTTTTTCGTATGGACATATTTAAAAGCTACGTCGTCTTGGTTATTGTTCCGCGTCGTCTCAATGCGTTTGAAATGTTCAAGCGACTGTATGCGAGATTCCTCGACTGTATGCTAAGTGCATATTCATTCTTATTATTGATGACTCCCACATCACTGTTGTCTGTTTTAAATTTCTGTCGAAAAGGAGACATATCCGTGAGGTTCCAGGGTTAGAATGAAAGAAATTCGATATTGAAATCATACAATTCTGACACCATAAAATTAGGATATCGGAGTTAAAAAAAGTTTAAAGGTATCTTACTATATTTCATTCATTACTTGCGTTTCAGCTTATGAATTTGATTACGCAAAGATCGGAAAGTGGTCAGCTATTGATATTGGCATAGCGAAAATCGATGGGGAATTCAAATTTGACCAAGGTTATTGTGACTACGATCCTGCACCTATCCCTATTAATTATGATCCTCGATTTCAAGAACCAGGCACTGACGCTATAGTCATAGGTTGGGGACACAGCGAAGTATGGAAGCAAGTAAGTTGATAAATCGTCATCGTCATTACGAACATCTGATACATACATATTATACGGTTTCAGTCGGTCGAATACTGTCATGGTATTGTTGTCTTAACCCGTATCCTAGTAAAATCTTAGAGCATTTTTAAAAAGATTTGGATAAATTGCAATAAATTTGTTTTAAGCCTGGCGATACTCAACGTTTGTTACAAAAAGAACCTCATTACGCATCGGTTTCTATTATAAATAAAAAGAAATGCAAAGAAGGTTACAGTGATATACCAGAATTACAAGATATTATAGAAAAGTACATGATTTGTACAAGTGGAGCAGGAAATCTGGACAACCAAGGTAATCTTATGACCACATTGAAACCTGATGCTCAAGGATGTCCGATAAGTAATGGTTCGAAGGTATATCGCTTGAATTTTCATTTACATAATAAACTTTAATATGATTCACAATTTATTAAGAACGAAGACAACAATATTACATCGTTTACTGCTAGTAACGAGTCAGAAAGAGATTTAAATATAACATAGAGAGACTTATAACCTAATTCCCTTCAGACAGTTTTCGTCTAATTTTCACTAATGCTATTTGTCAGTAAATAGTCTAAAGCACGTAACAAAGTACTTATATTCCACACTATGATCGACGAAAGAATAGTAAAAAGTTATTGAAATGAGATAAAAGTTATAAAACTGCTCATTGATTTTTTTTAAATCAGACCTTTCTATTTTTTCTGTCATCAAGATGAGCATATGAGGGCTTGGTGTTTACTACAAACCTTCGAATAGTGGCAGAATTTATTGACTATAATGGTGGCCTTCCCTATTCCGTTTATGTATAGTCAAAAATTACAAATAGTAGAAACACCAAATCTTTGTTATGTTACATTCAGGGCGAATGTCGGAGAAGTTTAAATGACAAAACGAATATGGACTATGAGGCAGAGTTTGTACCGAGCAGGAGAAATGGCATCTGTCAGGTATTTTTTTGTTAATATAATACAATATGAAAAATCGGTACTTTGTCACTTATATTAAGGCGGATCGTCATGTCTTTCATTCTCTTAAGCAAACCAGACAAGTTATTAATTTTTTTTTTCAGAACGATCATGGAGGGCCGCTAGTCACATGGATCGGTGGTAGAGAGTACCTCATAGGTGTCGCATCCGTATTCAGAGTCAATAATGAATCGAAATGCGAAGGACCGTATCTATTCACAAGTACACAGTGCAATGGTGCCTTTTTAAATTGTATTCTTAACCCGGCGAAATCAAGGTAACTTATGCCGTTTCATTTTAATTAATAATTTACACATGTACAGTTAGGGAATTTGACGGTGTTCCACTTTAAATCTGCAATTGTTTAAACCCTTTGTACGCATTGAAACTGAAATGTGAAATAACAAAAGAGACGTAGTTTTTAAATGTGCATGTACGAATAAAATTCGGTCACTGGTATAAGGCTAACTGATTATTATTATTATTCAGTCGTTTGCACAAAACACTGCTACCTAATTAGTTATTTGTAACAAGAGGCGGAGTTTGAGTTTTTGCAAGGCACATTGTAACTGTACAAAGCTGTACAAGTACATTTTTTTCTCTTTAGACGCGCTAATTCGATATGTAACCGGCCAGCAAAGGAACGAGGCTTTGAAATGATACACAAGCATATATCATGGGCTGATCATCCGGATGGGTAAGTTTGCGTCAAGTATTTAAATTGGAACACACTTCATAACCGTAGTGTTCCATTGAGACATTTAGAATCCTTCATTTTATTTTATTTTATTTACAGGCCGGCTGAAAATGAAAAAATAAATTACAGACCTCTCATACCTTTAAGGAGTTTACATAAGAACAGACCAAGATCGAAAAATTATGGAAGATGAGTTGTTTTAATACAATTTTGATAAATAAGTCTACAGGGTTTTTTTGATTATATGGTATTAGTATAGTAATTAAATTAAGGGACGGGCTCCGACGTCCACCATGTTTTAATACAAATGTTAATATGTAATCCAATCGTTAATTTTTAGAGCCTCGTAGATATTACATTAATTATAAAAATATTAAACTCATTTTAATACTCGACCGATAGAGCTGTGTTTCCTGGGTAACTTTATATGTAACTAGCTGTTGCTCGCAACATCGTGCTCGTGAAATTTAAAAATATAGCCTATGTTACTCAGAATTTTTAAAATCGCCCGAATAGTTTTTGCGTTATTTTAATGGATACAAAAATACAAAACATTCGTATTTATCATGTTAGTAAGACTAGCTGTTGCTCGTGACTGCGCCTGCGTGGAATTAAAAAAATAATATAAGATGTAGCCTGTGTTTCTCACTGATAACGTAGCTTTTCAATTGTAAGAGAATTTTTAAAATAGGCCCAGTAGTTTTTGAGTTATTTCAATACATACAAAAATACAAATCTTACCTCTTTGTAATTAGAATAGATAGATATACGAGTAGATGTAAAATTTATGTTGCATGCATAAAACATCGTTCCGTCAAAGCTATGTTCCAATTATGTGTTAGATCGTCCCTTGTCAAAAAAGTTTGTTAGTGACTTCCACTTCTGAGATTTTGACGACGGTCAAAATACAATTTGTCACGGCCAGCAGTTAAATTGAGTTTAAAATGGTATGGATTTATTTTGACTAATTTAAGCTTTTAAAAATTATCTGCATTACCATGTATTTAAATAAATAAAACAAAGATAAGGCTTTATTAAGAAAAGATTTTTTTTTAATCTTAAGATGGCAAACGAGCAACCCGCCACTTAAATCCGGCAAACTGATGAAGCGATCGCTGCCCATAGACATCCACAACAGCGGATGAGTTGCCTACCCTTAATCGACGGAGGAGGGGACGCAGATAAAAAGGATATTTCCCCTTTCTATGCGTCTCTTGCACCGTCAAATTTACGTTCCCTTCCCATCCTTTTCTTATAAGAATTAGGGTGGAAGGTAAAGGGACTAAAGTCGGTTCTTCGGCACCACGTAACTTATACGTCTGATGAACATTTATTCTTGAAATGCCTCTCGCATCAAATATTGGCTGTTCCGTTTAGAAATCTTTATTTTCTGCGAGTTGGAACAGTAAATGAAAATTATTTATTTAACTAGCTTTCACCCGTGACTCCGTCCGCGTGGTATAAAAAAAAACAAAAGTAAGTATGTATTCTTACAGACTATCCTTTACGTCTGTGCCAAATTTCATTGAGATCCGTTCAGCCAGTTCAGTTAGCTACAAACTAACAAATATCCATCTATCAATCTAAACTTTCGCATTTATAACATTAGTAAAATTAATCAGTTGTGCACGCAAATTGTCATATCGGTTACCAAACTCCTGTCATTCGAAGAGATGTCATTCGAAGAAGAAATACACGTAAAGTGTAATTTTTTAGGAACAGGATCAGAAATCGAAGAAATAGAAACACTAAAAACGACTTTTATGTATTAGTTTAAACTATTATTTTTAAACAACACAACATTGTATTCATTCTCACATTCAGATCATAGAATATTTAAATAAAATAAATTAGAGACACAGAAAGATGTAGACTTCGTTAAAAATCTTATTATTTATTGACTTCGTATAAACTGTGTAAAGGCAAAAGTGGCCGGTATTTAATTTTTTCATTCTCTGCCATTCTAAAAAAAAAATTAGTGAAACGTTCTAAATTCAAATTATGTTGCCTCTTTTATTTTGATAACCCTCTAATTCTTACCCGTATGGATGATTATCCCACGATATGTGCTTGTGTATCATTTCAAAACCGCGTTTTCTTGCTGGCAGGTCACAAATGGAGTCACCACGTCTAAAATAATTAATATCAATAATGAAAAAGTACAGTCACGGAAATCTACAGTGTTTTAATTACAGAAATGTTTCCTTATTTCTTGGATGGAGTCAAAGAGTTGCGCAAACTACGGAATAATAAAAATAAGTGTTGTACCACTGACAGATTTTTTTTCCTACACACATATAAAAGCTACTCCCTATTGGTATGATGCCGTGTTATTTTAAGCGTTATTTCAAGCAACTCTAGCTTTCAAGGTATAATACCGCCAGATTATCCGACTGTACTCGGCATTTTTCGCAGTTACAAATACTGTACATCTCGTAACTGTTTGAAACTACACTTGTTGCAAATATACCAATAGATATCTGGCTGGCTTATCAAGTGTTGAAGTTGCTTACCTTGTACTATTGTCGTTAAGAACACAATTTAAAAAGGCGCCATTGCATTGTGTACTTGTGAATAGATACGGTCCTTCGCATTGCGATGCGTTATTTACCCGGAATACGGACGCGACCCCGATAAGGTACTCTTTCCCACCGATCCATGTTACCAGTGGGCCTCCGTGATCGTTCTTAAAAAAATAAAATCGTCCAAATAAATTAATTGATGTTACTCTTCATATCGTATATCGTATATCGTTAGCCTACTAACGTTGGCTAATATTACTATTTAATATTATAAATGCGAAAGATGGATGTATGTTTTAGAGTTTGTAGCCTAAACTTTTGAACGGAACTCGATAAAATTTGGCATAGATGTAGAGCATAGTCTGGAAGACCACATAGGTTATATACCTTTTTATAATATCATGCTAAAGAAGTTGCGGGTGATAACCAGTAGGCTTTAATACTAATCATAGCCAAAAACGTATGGTCATCTTTGTTTCTTCTATACAGAATAAAAAGGACGATTTGCCATTTTGGCGGATTCAGGTGGTCGCTTGCTCGTTTGCCCCCTTATATTAAAAAAAAGGATGACTCTATTATGTATTATTGTTGGGGTTGTAGTGTCGGTACCTGTAAATAAACTGTCAATATTATACCTGATTTATATGTGCATAATTTGTGTCAGTCGGATTAAACACCTTGGCCTATACGCACGACTTTTATTTCGGACACCACATTGGCGACGAGGATAAAAATCAGTGCGGTTTTGTATTGTGCGGAGTGCATAATACGGACTCGAGTGTTTCGACGCAGTGTAAACGTTGTTGTAAACAATGTTTATGGCAAGTACGCTTTCGGTTAACGCGCGAAGCGGCGCGGTCGGCCATTGTTGCGGAGCGGCAACAGCGCACGGCGGAGCGGCCAGTGCGGCGATGTGGCGCGGCGGGGCAGCCGTTGCGAGGTGTGGGCGCAGCGGTGCCGCCGGCGCAACAAGGTGGCGCGGCGGAGCAGCCGGAGCATGGACTTGGGGCAGCCGGAGCAGCGGGGCTGCTGGCGTGGCAAGATGGCGCAGCGAAGCAGTCGGCGCGGGAAGCTGGCGTAGGCCATCGACCGATGCGGTGTGGGAGCACGGTGGAGGTTGCGGTGGAGCAACTGGTGCCGCAAGCTGGCGCGGCGGAGCGGCCGGAGACAGCGGGCGACGGTACCTGGTATCGAGTATAGACGGCGTAGCGACGAGACCTCGAGAGGCGGTATGTCGGTTACGTAATTATGCGTGCAGCATGTGTAAGCAGACAGGGCATCTGCGGCGCGCGTGTCCCAAGCGCAGCGACCAGGGGCGCGGTGAGCGTCACGGCGCTGACCACGTCGAACTCAGCTTCGACGGAGCGGGGGATGGCAGGAAGGTAGCTGCAGTTCACCACCTCCGCTTTAACCAGTACAAGCCGGTTAGTGTTCCTATTGTAATCGATTCGATAGCAATCAATATGGAGGTAGATACAGGCTCGGCCGTATCGTGTATTAGTTATGAAACTTATAAAAGGTACTTTAAGCATCATATTATAGAAAAGTGTCATTTAGTTTTTAGCTTTTATGATGGTAGTAAGGTTAAGCCGTTGGGTTTTATTAAACCAGTAGTACGCTACGGTGACCACAAAAAGCGGCTGGAATTATTTGTTATTTCGGGTGGTAACACATCGTTGCTCGGGCGGCAATGGCTTAGCGATTTGCAAATAACTGTCCCAATGTTTAGCAATTGCCACAGTTTAAGAGAAAATAAGTCGGAATGTAGCTCTCAGATAGATTATTTGTTATCTAGGTATAAGGAGTTATTCAGTGGCGGCCTCGGCCGTTATACGGGAGGCAAGGCGACGCTGCGCGTGCGGGAGGGGGCGACGCCGGTGTTCCACCGAGCGCGGCCACTGCCGTACGCGCTGCGGGAGCGCGTCGACGCCGAGCTGGACCGCATGCTGCGCGACGGCGTCATCGAGCCCGTCGACTGCTCCGACTGGGCATCACCGCTTGTGCCGGTCAACAAGGCGGACGGCTCTTTGAGGGTTTGTGCTGACTACAAGGCAACGTTAAATCCCGTTTTACACATTGATCGATATCCTCTACCACGTATCGAGGATTTAATGGTAAATTTAAGTGGGGCGTGTTTCTTTTCTAAAATCGACCTTTCGCAGGCTTATAATCAGATAGAATTAGACGATTCGAAAAGGTACACTGTTGTCAATACGCATAGGGGGCTCTATAGATATAATAGGCTTGTGTACGGTTTGGCTTCAAGTCCCGGTATTTTTCAACGCATTATGTGCAATCTCTTACGGGGTATACCGAATGTGGAGATATTCTTAGATGATGTGATTATCGGCGGTAGGACGATTAAGGAACATTTGGAAGCCTTAAAGGAAGTTTTTAGTAGGCTACACGCTTCTGGGCTTAAATTAAAAGCCAGCAAGTGTGTATTCCTGGTTAAGGAAGTACGATACCTAGGTTACATAATTAGTAAAGAAGGTATTAAAACAGATCCAGCTAAAATCGAAGCTATTGTAAAAATTTCAAGGCCGGCTAATGTAACGGAATTACGGTCATTTTTAGGTATATTAAATTTTTACGGAAAATTTATAAAAAACATGAGTGGAAAACTTTACCCACTATATGAGTTGCTTAAGAAAGATAAAGAATGGCATTGGTCCGCGGATTGCGAGAATGCATTTTTAGGAATTAAAAAAGTTTTAGGTAGCGTGGACACCCTAGCGCATTATGATTCCAAGAAACCGGTTATACTGACGTGCGACGCGAGCGGGCGGGGCGTCGGCGGCGTGCTGACGCAGATCGACGC
>NW_013526804.1:993336-995573 GCF_000836215.1 Papilio polytes | reverse complement strand
CTTTCTATGCGTCTCTTGCACCGTCAAATTTACGTTCCCTTCCCATCCTTTTCTTATAAGAATTAGGGTGGAAGGTAAAGGGACTAAAGTCGGTTCTTCGGCACCACGTAACTTATACGTCTGATGAACATTTATTCTTGAAATGCCTCTCGCATCAAATATTGGCTGTTCCGTTTAGAAATCTTTATTTTCTGCGAGTTGGAACAGTAAATGAAAATTATTTATTTAACTAGCTTTCACCCGTGACTCCGTCCGCGTGGTATAAAAAAAAACAAAAGTAAGTATGTATTCTTACAGACTATCCTTTACGTCTGTGCCAAATTTCATTGAGATCCGTTCAGCCAGTTCAGTTAGCTACAAACTAACAAATATCCATCTATCAATCTAAACTTTCGCATTTATAACATTAGTAAAATTAATCAGTTGTGCACGCAAATTGTCATATCGGTTACCAAACTCCTGTCATTCGAAGAGATGTCATTCGAAGAAGAAATACACGTAAAGTGTAATTTTTTAGGAACAGGATCAGAAATCGAAGAAATAGAAACACTAAAAACGACTTTTATGTATTAGTTTAAACTATTATTTTTAAACAACACAACATTGTATTCATTCTCACATTCAGATCATAGAATATTTAAATAAAATAAATTAGAGACACAGAAAGATGTAGACTTCGTTAAAAATCTTATTATTTATTGACTTCGTATAAACTGTGTAAAGGCAAAAGTGGCCGGTATTTAATTTTTTCATTCTCTGCCATTCTAAAAAAAAAATTAGTGAAACGTTCTAAATTCAAATTATGTTGCCTCTTTTATTTTGATAACCCTCTAATTCTTACCCGTATGGATGATTATCCCACGATATGTGCTTGTGTATCATTTCAAAACCGCGTTTTCTTGCTGGCAGGTCACAAATGGAGTCACCACGTCTAAAATAATTAATATCAATAATGAAAAAGTACAGTCACGGAAATCTACAGTGTTTTAATTACAGAAATGTTTCCTTATTTCTTGGATGGAGTCAAAGAGTTGCGCAAACTACGGAATAATAAAAATAAGTGTTGTACCACTGACAGATTTTTTTTCCTACACACATATAAAAGCTACTCCCTATTGGTATGATGCCGTGTTATTTTAAGCGTTATTTCAAGCAACTCTAGCTTTCAAGGTATAATACCGCCAGATTATCCGACTGTACTCGGCATTTTTCGCAGTTACAAATACTGTACATCTCGTAACTGTTTGAAACTACACTTGTTGCAAATATACCAATAGATATCTGGCTGGCTTATCAAGTGTTGAAGTTGCTTACCTTGTACTATTGTCGTTAAGAACACAATTTAAAAAGGCGCCATTGCATTGTGTACTTGTGAATAGATACGGTCCTTCGCATTGCGATGCGTTATTTACCCGGAATACGGACGCGACCCCGATAAGGTACTCTTTCCCACCGATCCATGTTACCAGTGGGCCTCCGTGATCGTTCTTAAAAAAATAAAATCGTCCAAATAAATTAATTGATGTTACTCTTCATATCGTATATCGTATATCGTTAGCCTACTAACGTTGGCTAATATTACTATTTAATATTATAAATGCGAAAGATGGATGTATGTTTTAGAGTTTGTAGCCTAAACTTTTGAACGGAACTCGATAAAATTTGGCATAGATGTAGAGCATAGTCTGGAAGACCACATAGGTTATATACCTTTTTATAATATCATGCTAAAGAAGTTGCGGGTGATAACCAGTAGGCTTTAATACTAATCATAGCCAAAAACGTATGGTCATCTTTGTTTCTTCTATACAGAATAAAAAGGACGATTTGCCATTTTGGCGGATTCAGGTGGTCGCTTGCTCGTTTGCCCCCTTATATTAAAAAAAAGGATGACTCTATTATGTATTATTGTTGGGGTTGTAGTGTCGGTACCTGTAAATAAACTGTCAATATTATACCTGATTTATATGTGCATAATTTGTGTCAGTCGGATTAAACACCTTGGCCTATACGCACGACTTTTATTTCGGACACCACATTGGCGACGAGGATAAAAATCAGTGCGGTTTTGTATTGTGCGGAGTGCATAATACGGACTCGAGTGTTTCGACGCAGTGTAAACGTTGTTGTAAACAATGTTTATGGCAAGTACGCTTTCGGTTAACGCGCGAAGCGGCGCGGTCGGCCATTGTTGCGGAGCGGCAACAGCGCACGGCGGAGCGGCCAGTGCGGCGATG
>NW_013526804.1:990739-992854 GCF_000836215.1 Papilio polytes | reverse complement strand
CAATTCTTAATTATCTAACTTACAAGTACAACCGGGCAAAACTGGCGGTGTTCCGACTGAAAAGCTACAACCGTTTGAACATCTTAAAACGAGACGCGGAACAAAAATTAATACAATGTAGCTTATAAATGACTGTACGAAAAAGAGTCGATTAGTGATACACGGCTCTTTGCAATCGAATTAGTTATTTTTAGAAAGAGACGGAGTTGGTCTTGTTACAATGAACAAAGCAATTTTTCATAGAATGAAACATTGTGAGTTTTCGCGACTGTACATACAAGTTTACTTACATAAATGTCGGAAGAATTTATCCTTATTTGATTTCTACATATCGTTTTATATTATCCCTAGATTAATAACTTAAAAATTGACATTAAGTAAAAATGGTCTACGTACTTGTTTCCATACTGATTTATGTCCCCAGCCCAAGACAATCGCATCGACGCCAGGTGCTTGATATTTAGGATCATAATTAATGCCTATAGCCTGCGGTCTGAACGAACAATCACCCTTAGAAAAATCAAATTCACCATCGACTTTCGCTACGCCTATATCGATAGCTGACCACTTCTCAACATTAGCGTAATCGAACTCGTAGGCTAAAACATAAAGTAAAATCAAAATCCATTTAGAGCGGGCGTATTTGACTAATCTATCGCACAATTGTGCGTTTGTCGATTGTTTACCAGCCAATTCAACTGTTTAGTTGCACAACTAAAAATCGAGGAGTGTGCACACCTCCGTTTAAGCTCAAAGGAATCAAAGAGAGACTAAATAATAATGTAACTAGTAGAACTTGCTTCACCATCTTAGCACGAACAGGCTGGTTCGCCCGATACTACGACCGTACAGAAAACGGGAGTTAAGTGGAAACAATTCCGCGTTAATAGATGAGTATGTGAGACAGAGGTTACAGTCCTTTCCACTCTTTTCGGACAAGGAAAGGATGAGAAAATGAAGTAGATTTAGAATACGGAGGAAATATTAGGTAGGGTAAATATACTCTTTGTACGTCCACTCTTTTGGTAATTAAATAATAAGTCTACAAATGTGGTTGTCTATGGACAGTTCGCTTCACTATTTTGCCGAATTCCGGTGGTCGCGTGCGCGTTGGGAAAACATAGGGTTAGTGACAAGAAGGCCGGCTATTAAAATAAAACCTTGTTCGTAAACGTGACTGAATAAGGAAGAGAGAAAAACTTATTGTAAAAAATAAATTTCGTAAATTATACCTTTAGGTACACACGTATAAATAACTTTCCTCTTATAAAGCTTTGTGCATAAATGTTCGTTGATTTTTTGATGTTCCACTAGCACGGTTAATCCAGCGACAGCGTACAAATATTGGACATCTTCTAAGCAGGCGGCGGCGGTTACTATATAGAGTTTGGAGACCAGCGCGCCCGCACACACCCAATCTGTATATTTAACTGCAGATTTTTCAGACTTCACAAAATATACCTGCATAATATAAACCTTGTTACAATCGTATAAAGCTCAATTTTGTTTGCAGTAAAAATTTGCTATGCTCCCCGCCCTGGTCTGTATGACTGGCTATCACCCGCAAACTTAGCGTGGAATTAAAATAAAATTTTCGTCTGTAACATTCTCACATGCATAAGCTACCCTCCAATGAAAGTACTGTCAAAATCGGCTCAGCTGTTTCTAAGATTACCCGGAACATACATACGCGGCTTGCGGACAGACAAATGTTTTTAAATACGATTGTCATTATCAGCAACACAATCACATCATATTAACGAAATCTTTTTCAATACGACAGATACTCCAATTTTATTATATGTATAGATAAATACAATAATTATTACCATATATCTCTTTTCTTCTTTCTCTACCGGTATACCATCACGGATCTTTCTTTGACACCAAGAATCTAAAATCAACAGAAACCCTTAAAAAGAAATAAAGCAAAATAAAAAAATAATGTGAATTCAACCGGTAAGTATGAACGCTTTAACGGGTGCTTTGAGGCATAATTAATTTCAAATTTAATTATAATAAACATACTTTTTATTACGTTAAACAAAACTAGCGAATGTAATAATCTACGCAATATCATATTATATACAAAATAAGTCTCAAAAAATATTAAAA
>NW_013526804.1:974424-989915 GCF_000836215.1 Papilio polytes | reverse complement strand
AGGTATAGGTTTAAAGCAACGTTAACGTTGTTAAAAAGCAATCTCGTCGTGAACACCGTTCGGGAAGCAGTCTACAGCTCGTTAGCTCTCAAGGATATTGCAAAATTACTGCCAATTCCTGATCAAATAATGCCGGGAGTAAAGCGAATTTAAAGACAATTTACATTTACAAACAAATGAATGTGATATTTGATTTTATGTAGATTTTTATGTATGAAGATGTTTCCGTGCGGCTTCACCCGCGTCCAATTATAACAATTGTTAAATTCTCAATTGCAAATGTCACAATTACCGTTACCATAATAACCTTGATTCCATAATGTTGGTAGCTTGTAGTTTATGGTCCCTTTCCCACATGAAGGATTTTTGCCAATTTATTTACCCCTAAGATTAATAGCGTGAAAATATATAGCCTAAAGCGTGTCTGTCTGTCGTAAGTGTAGAGTTTTTTTTATTAAAGAAAGAATTATTCAAAATATTCTGTGATTGCCGACATCCTACGCCATGAAGTAGTGTGTTTACGCTTTATTATATTAGTATAAAAGTATAAATGTAAATTATCTACACTTTTATAATAAAGAGTAAACTCACACTTCTTTATTATGTAGGTCCTGCATTGTAGGATGTCAGCAATCAAAGTAAATTTTTAAAAATTAAAAACACATGACGACATACTACATTTTTTCACGCTGCCAATCTTAAGGGGTAATTAAAATAGAAAAATCAGTGATTAAAATAATTAGTTTAGAAAATATAAGTCATGAAAGCAAAATAAACATACACTTGTTTCGCTACTTGACTTTATCCGCAAATTGAGAACTTTTAATGAGGTACGGATTTTTTCTTACTTCATTGGAAAATATACTTTCATCTAAAACATTTAAACTCGAATCTTCGCACTACCTCAGATTTTTTTAAACTTATTTGACTATTATATTACATTATTATATTTAATTAATAATAATACAATTTAATAATTTTAAAAATTGTTAAATTAAAATTTATTTTAATGTGATCGTAAATTTAAGATATTCTATATATGGTATACTATACAAATCAAAGAAAATGGTTAATCTACTGTTACTAGTACTAGTTACTAGCTGTTCTCCCACGACATCGTCTGCGAGAAATTATAAAGTTCAAAACTAACTTATTTAAAGCCTAAGACAGCATGCGTTTCTCTTGACGTTATAGGTACTTACAGTTGAAAGGACTGTTGCCCGTAGCTTATTTTCATTACTATACTAATTAAATAAGCAAATAAAACTATTGATTTTTTTTTTAACAAAATTGTATTAAAACAATGTCTCATCTTCCACGATTTTTCGTTTTTCTTCTCTTTTTACGCAAACTACGTAAAGGTATGAGAGGTCTGTAGTTAATTTTTTCGTTTTCTGCCGGCCTGTAAATTAAATAAAATGAAGGATCCTAAATGTCTCAATGGAACACTACGGTTATGAAGTGTGTTCCAACGTAAATACTTAACGCAAACTTACCCATCTGGATGATCAGCCCATGATATATGCTTGTGTATCATTTCGAAGCCTCGTTCCTTTGCTGGCCGGTTACATATCGAATTAGCGCGTCTAAAAACAACAATAAAATGTATTTGTACAGTCCCGGAAATACGCAGTTCTGTTGTTTTAATTATAAAAACTTTATTTTATTGTTAACATTTGTCAAATTCTGACAAAAAAAATGACAACGAAGGCATTTGACATTAGATACCAATTGCCGTACCATGGCAATCTTGCTTCCTTAATGATGGCAGCTTGTAGCTTACGGCCCCTTTCCCACATAAAGTTATTTTTCCAATTTGTTTACCCCCTAAGTTTAAAAGCGTGCAAATATATAGGCTAAAACGTAAGTGTAGGGATTTTTATTAAAGAAAGAATTATTCAAAAATATGCTGTGATTGCTGACATCCTACGCCACGAAGGTGTGTGTGTTTACGTTTTATTATATTAGTATAGAAGTATGTATAAGAATAGATAGCGGTGAATTGCGCAAACGACGGGATGATAATGAAAATGCAATTAGCCGTGTACCATTGACCGACATTTTTTCGTACAGGCACATTTAGCCTCTATTTAGTTAATGTCCCGCATCGTCTCAATGCGTTTAAAACATTTAAACGGTTGTACTTTTGTCAAAACTCACGGTTAAAATTAATTAAATTTAAACGGCATAAGTTACCTTGATTTCTCCGGGTTAAGAATACAATTTAAAAAGGCACCATTGCACTGTGTACTTGTGAATAGATACGGTCCTTCGCATTTCGATTCATTATTGATCCTGAATACGGATGCGACGCCGATAAGATACTCTCTACCACCGATCCATGTGACCAGCGGCCCTCCGTGATCGTTCTGAAAAAATCGTTAATAACTTGTCTGGTTTGTTTAAGAGAACGAAAAAGACAAAAACGACAACATGCCTTAATGTAAGTGACATAGCAACGATTTTTCATAGTATATTATGTTAACAAAAAAAAATACCTGACAGATGCCATTTCTCCTGCTCGGTACAAACTCAGCCTCATAGTCCACATTGGTTTTGTCATTTAAACTTCTCCGACATTCGCCCTGAATGTAACATGACAAAGATTTGGTGTTTCTACTATTTGTAATCTTCGACTATACATAAACGCACTAGGCAAGGTCACCATTATAGTCAATAAATTCTGCCACTATTCTAAGGTTTGTGGTAAACACCAAGCCCTTATATGCTCATCTTGATGACAGGAAAAATTTAAAGGTCTGATTTAAAAAAAATCAGTGAGCAGTTTTATAACTTTTATCTCATTTCAATAACTTATTTCTATTGTATCATCGATCAAAGTATGGAAAATAAGTACTTTGTTACGTGCTTTAGACTATTTAAGACCAAATAGCATTAGTGAAAATTAGACGAAAACTGTCTGAAGGGAATTAGGTTATAAGTCTCTCTATGTTATATTTAAATCTCTTTCTGACTCGTTACTAGCAATAAACGATGTAATATTGTTGTCTTCGTTCTCAATAAATTGTAAATCATATTAAAGTTTATTATGTAAATGAAAATCAAGCGATATACCTTCGAACCATTACTTATCGGACATCCTTGAGCATCTGGTTTCAATGTGGTAATGAGATTACCTTGATTGTCCAGATTTCCTGCTCCACTTGTACAAATCATGTACTTTTCTATAATATCTTGTAATTCTGGTATATCACTGTAACCTTCTTTGCATTTCTTTTTATTTATAATAGAAACCGATGCGTAATGAGTTTCTTTTTGTAACAAACGTTGAGTGTCGCCAGGCTTAAAACAATTTTATTTTAATTTCTCCTAACTATTTTGAAAATGCTCAAAGTTTTTGCTAGGATACCGTTAAAGACAACAATCCCATGACAGGCTTTGAACGACTAAGACCGTATGATATGTATGTACCAGATGTTTGTGATGATGACGATGTATTTACTTACTTGCTTCCATACTTCGCTGTGTCCCCAACCTATGACTATAGCGTCAGTGCCTGGTTCTTGAAATCTAGGATCGTAGTTAATAGGGATAGGTGCAGGGTCGTAGTCACAATAGCCTCGGTCAAATTTGTACTCACGATCAATTTTCACTATACCAATATCGATAGCTGACCATTTTCCAATCTTTGCGTAATCGAAATCGTAAGCTAAAACACAGGCAATGGGTGTCAACATTGTACGATTTCGATTAAATGTCATTCAAACGAGCTCTGGAACCTCACGGAAATGTTTCCTTTTAGATAGATAATGAAAACATACAACCATGAGTAGCCATCAATATTAAGAATAAATAGGCACTTAACTAGCAAACAGTTGGGGAAACTGGCGACGTTTCATCTTATTAGCTATAGTCGCTTGAAAATTTCGAACGCATAGAGACGCGGAAGAATTTTAAATGTGTCTATACGACAAAAGCCGATCAGTGTTACACGGGTAATTGCTTTTTTTTACTGTCTTATTTGCAAAACTCATTGCTATCTTATTGGTTACTAGCTTTCGCCCACGACTCCGTACGTGTGGAATTAAAAAAATCAAAAGTGAATACCCTATGTGTTCTTCCAGACTATCCTCTATGTCTATGCCAAATTTAATCGAGATTCGTTTAACGGTATAGGGTACAAACTCTAACAAACATCGATCGATCCATCTAAATTTTCGCATTTATAATATTTATATGATTATAGTAAGATTTGTAAAAGGGGGCGGAATTTGTCTCGTTGTAATAAAAAAGACAATTCTGTAAGTGGTTCATTGCGAATTTCCGCGACTGTACTTTTCGACCAGTTTTTATCAAGATGAAGGACTAGTTTAAAAATGCGTAGTGATAATTGTGGAAGGTGCTTAAAACATTTCACAAACATTGACGTACCTCTCGGCACACATGTGTATACCACTTTCCTTTTGTACCATCTCGTACATGTGTGATTATTGAGATCTTTAAATTCAACAACAGTTTTAACCCCACCAATGGCATATATAAAGTCGACGTCTAGTAAACACGCAGCGGCAGTAACGATGAAAAGTTTAGCAACGAGCGCCCCACCACACACCCAGTCAGTATATTTGACAGTAGATACTTCAGACCTTACTAAATAAACCTGTAATCAATGAAAATGTAACATCATTTTATTATCGAATTCAGAATACATACGTTGTATTTTCCTCTTTATATTGAACCAATATTGAACAAGTGTTATGCGATTGTCGATTGTTTCGCAGCTAACTCAACTGTTTAGTTGCACAACTAAAAATCGAGTAGTGTGTACCTCCATATAAGCTCATAGATATTAAAACGCGACTGAACAGTTGTGTGATCACCTAGCATACAATTAATAATCGTTGCATTAACTAAATACTACTCACCGCATATAGCTTTGGTTTACCTCCCAACGGTTTTCCGTTCTGTATTCTTCTTTGAGACTGTGTACCTAAAATCATCAGAATTGACAAAAATGAGTTAATCTGAATAGTGTAACTAAAAGTATTTCTTTGTTTTAGAACAACATTAAAGTGTAGTGTTTTAATGATTGTAAGAAATCATCATTTTATAATTTTCACCATTAAAATTAAATAATTAGTTCTAATCGAATTTTCTTTTATTAATACTATTTGATATAGCTAATTGTTGTAATTATTTAAGCAAGTGTAATAAAAAACTTAGTAAGCAAACTCTGCGTTTTTCTAGACTATGCCACCACTAATTCTGTGACAAATTTCACCGAACTCCGTTAAGTCATTTTGAAGATACATATACATAGTAAAGCATATCCATCCATTAAAACTTTCAAATTTATAATATTAGTATGGTATTTCATAAGTGAATAGATTCGTTTTAATAAACTTACTTTTTATTGCAATAATTATCAGAAGCATATAAATACTTCGATGAAATCCCATAACATTAATTTTAAAAGTGTTCAAATAAAAATTAATACATACTACGGCGCTATACTTAACTCTGTCGGTTTTCTGCAACAAATCATAAAGCCATTCTAATTTCTTGGATCATTTACAGTGTCAATAAGCGTAACATTTACAATTTATTGTTTTTCGACGTTTCTGTCCCACGTTTTCATTTAAGTCTTTCTAGAAGAGCTTCTGATTTAATAAAAATAAAAAAAAACTTCATTAACAACGCGCCTCCGTTCCAAGGTTCATGATTCTGGGAACCTTTGACTCTTAATAGACAAGACCTGTCAAGCGAGCATTACTATTTGATTATCTACAGTTTTCATATTCATAACTTTCATTTGCTTTGCAAATTTAAACCATAAAAGGAACTCAATAGCAAACAAAAATAAATTGGAAGCGATCGTTTTGTACCCCTACTCCTATTGGATCATCGATTATGTGGTTTAGCCGACTGTTTTACTGAAAGTTGTCGGAGTCTGTGTCTATCCGCAGAACCAAGCACAGTGGAAACCCACCTTTACAGGGATAAACGATTCAAATCCCGCTACAAAGCCCGACGTGTAAACGAAGCTACAACTCTTAAAAGATGTCGTAAATTTTCATCCCCTTGTATAAATTTTGCAAGAGAAACGTAATCCTTAAGATTTGTTTTGTAACTCAGCAATGAAATATAGTCTGGCGAAGTTATCTGACCCGGTAAGCATAACTTAAACCAACCTTTAACATTATTACGACTCTTGTCTGACGGTAACTGTCTTGTTTGTATGTCTTACATATTCTAGCAGAAGGAAGAACTATGTGCGCTTATCCCAGGTCAGATAAGTTGGTCGCACTATACAAACATCATTTGCAAACAAACGGCTCTATTTTATCCCTGCGCTATTTATTTATGAATTGGAAATTATATAGCATAAGATATATAAAAAGAATAAGATATAGAAAAAGTTACGGACGTGATTTGTTTTTATTTATTTAACAAAATAACATTATAACAACATTAAAAATAATTTAACTACATTAATTACAAAATAAAAACAATTTAAATGTGTATATTTTTAGTCAATATTGTATGGTTTTGGCTGAAGTGTCTAATAGAAATTTGAGGTCGTATTCGTACTCCTTCGTTGAGGATATGTCTGAAAACAAAATTGT
Organism: Papilio polytes; assembly: GCF_000836215.1. Taxonomy (NCBI): domain Eukaryota; kingdom Metazoa; phylum Arthropoda; class Insecta; order Lepidoptera; family Papilionidae; genus Papilio; species Papilio polytes. The sequence continues at coordinate 983,328 of NW_013526804.1, read as the reverse complement.
TTCAATTAAAAAAAACTGTTTTAAAACATTTATATATTAATCTACCTTTACTTACATGCTTGTTGTCTTTCGAATGCTCTGTTTAGAAACTCGTTTAAATGTTTGCGTACGTCCTCTTCTTGATTTTCTGGAATAAAATTAACCCATAATCACAATTTCATAACACAATACAATATTTAATATCGATAGAACTACTAAACTACTACTTTGCTAAATACCGTAAATGAATAATTATTCATTTTATATTGCATTGGTTTAAGCACTTGACTTATAATCTACAGGTCTTGGCTTCGAATCCCGCCATACGCCGTGAAGGAAAACATTGTGATGCCTGCACATATCGGCGAGGAAATTCAAAGATATCTGTGAAGTCAACCAACCCGAAGTGGGCCAGCGTGGGTTTACTATGGCCTGGTCACCCTAACCTCTGAGTCCCTCTGTGGGGACGTATAGTGAGCTGATGAATGAATATAATTTGGCACGCCGTGAATATAGAAACCTATGTTACCGACGTGCCAACTGAAGTATACCACTTACCTTTTAATATGTGTTTGATTGAACGAATGATTGATTGAATTTGCATGCCTGTATATCATATCAAACCCTCGTTGTTTTGGTGGCTGCTTGCATATGGAACTTCTACGATGGTCGTTTTCATCCCTGTAACCCAAAAAACAATAGTATGTTACTTACTATCCTGGGGACGAAACCTAAAGTGCGTTTTGGTCTCCTACACGAGAGATCTTATAGTACCGCAAACTTATTTGGATCAGAGAGAGAAATAACACGGTTATTTCTGCCAGCAAATAATCTTAGAACTACTTATGGCTTGTCCCACCAAATTGTAAATTGTCAGATAACAATCCAACGTGTAAAATTATCATCATCACCAGCTCACTATATGTCCCCACCGAGGGGCTCGGAGCCTACCCTAAGGATGTTTCACTTGTTAAATATGTGATGGAAATATCGGATATTGTTACCTGACAGTGACGTCATTTTTAAGCTATCTGAGCCTCTATCAGCCAGTGATGGGACTGGCCCCTAGACATTTAAATGGCACCTATAAATTAGCCATTACGAAAAGGATCTTATGACGCAAGCTAGTAAAGTATTAAAAAATTATTACTTTTGGTATAAGATTTAAAGTTATGTTGTTATGCCAAAAATTTTATGTTGTTCAGGGAGTTAACCAAATGTTTAATCTCTAATGTTTTTAGCATATATGATTAAAGCCACAAAACCTGGGTCCATAAAAAATCAGCTTTCGTGCCATTTTCCAAAAGAAAGATTTGTATTTTTGTATGTATTGAAATAATTCAAAAAAACGGGTCCGATTTCAAACATTCTTTCTCTATTAAAAAACCTACGTTATCAGTGATCAATAACTTGGGCCTTAGTTTTATTACTTTTAAATTTCACACTTGCAAAGTCGCGAGCAATGCAGCAACAGGGTGAAGTTATTGATACTTTTTGAACGATTAAAGTAACTGGCAACTAATAATTTTGAGTACTGGCTGAAAGTGCATCGCATGATACATGTCAATATGACGATCGAATGACAGTTGACAGTTGTCATTGAATGGTGGAATGATGCGTTTTGTTATTATAAAATTAATTGGTTTATCTCTGGTACAATTAGAATGTGGAGTTATCATTTAAGATAGTGATCAACTAAGGATAGTGTTTCTAATGTATAAAGTTGTAGGATAAAGTGTAAACATGTATTACCTGTACAAATATTCTTCAAGTACGCAGTTCAAAAAAAATCCGTTGCAATATGTACTTGTGAATAGATACGGCCCCGCGCATTTTCCATGTTGATTAACTCGAAACACGGACCCAATGCCAATGAGATGCTCCTTACCACCAATCCATGTAATCAGCGGTGCACCGTGGTCATTCTATGTACAAGTTAATTAATTATTAAAAAAAATGTAAAAGATAAAACTAATTTATAAACAAAAAGTTGTCGCCCAACGTGGGGCTCGAACCCACGACCCTGAGATTAAGAGTCTCATGCTCTACCGACTGAGCTAGCCGGGCTGTGACACAAACTGTTTTTTTTATCCTCATATCCCAGTCACATCTTTGGAAAAAAATAACAATATGTTCTTTTTGGTTCTTTATTTGACGTCGTCAATCACCTCGGTGTTGCCGCCGCTCGTTTGCTACTTGTTATTTAAAAAAAAAGTTATCTATAGGTACTAATATTATAAACAAAAAAGATTTGCATTTTTGTATCTATTGAATAACTCAAAAACTACTGGGTCGATTTAAAAATACTTGGACCATTGTAAAGCTACGTAACCACTGAGTAACATCGGTTTTCCACTTTTTTTTAAATTCGACGCCGTCAAAGTCGCGAGCAATGGCGAGTAAACTATACTTACTTGACAAATTCCTTGTCTTCGCCCGTTTACGCTTGAAATATTCCAATGTGTAGTTTCCTCGAAATTTCTTCGACAATTCTGACCGTCATTCTATAACAATGTTACTTTTTTTTATAAATCAAAATATAGTTTAAACAAATTCTAATTTATAAAATACAATTCTATGCCATATCCATGGCGTGTTCAGGAGACCCAGCTGGGGCCTACATCATCATCCTCATCCTTATCGTACTACCGAAGGGTCGTCGCGACTTGTTTTTGTCCTCCAAATAACTCTATCATACGTCATCTCAGTCATCACTCCCTTTTTGATCATATCACCTTTCACACAATCCATCCATCCCTTTCTACCTCTACCTCTACGATAGCTGGAAACGAATTTGGAATCCCACGAGTAGTAAATGATGTTCACGAAAAATCTGGGTTCAAACAAGAAGTGACATTCTGCTCATGTCATGATGCCTTGTTACTGCCAAAATCTAATTCGAATTGTCCATCCATCCATCCAAGATGTCCATCGAAACAGAAAAACTTTGAAAGGGGAATAAAGAAACACAATTTGAGAACCTATAGTCTTAAAAAAGTTTGACTTTAAAACATTGTCTTATTATAAAAAATTACATACTTACATCTGCGCATTGCTCTGTTAATTCAGGAAGAGTCCTATTGACGACGCCACCATCGTCAACACGCCCTCTCTCCATAGTGCATATCATGTACTTGTCTATGGACTTTTGTAGCTCCGGATAATCTTTGTAATACTCTTTGCATTTCTTTTTGTTCATTATACGAACTGATGCGAATCGCGCATATTCTTGAATGTAACTTTTTTCGTCACCTGGCTATAAATATTTGAAGCCGTTTACGCTTAATCTATACTAATATTGTAAAGAGGAAAGATTTGTATTTTTGATTTTTTTTTTCATATCATAAGGTGGCAAACGAGCAAGCTGCCACCTGAATCTGCCAAAATGGCGAAGCGACCGCTGCCCATAGACATCCGCTATTAAAGATGCGTTGCCTACCCTTATCCGACGGAGGAGGAGACGCAGGCAAAGAGGATATTTCCCCCTCCTATGCATCTCCTCCACTTTCCCTTCCCATCCTCTCCTTATAAGAAAAGGGTGGTAAAGAGAAAGGGACTTAAATTAGGCCTCCGGCACCACACTCATCAGACGAAACACGGAATTGCTTCCAATTTACGCCTGTCTACTGTGTAGTCGTGGTATTACACCGGGCGTGCCTTCCCGGCCCATTCGTGCTAAGATGTTAAATCGTGCACTACCACTGTTTTTTGTGCGTATTCATATAACTCAAAAACTACTGGGCCGATTTTAAAAATTCTTTCACTTCAATTTATCTGTGAGTAACATAGGTTACATTCTTAATTTCACGCGGACGAAATTACGAACATTAGCTAGTCAACTAAACGCAACATTTTTAATTCCATTTCACTCCTGCTATGGTCGTTATAACTAATATTCACTAATTGGTCGAAATTCAATTACAGTTAGATGTTTCGTTGAATTAAATTTATTAATTAATTAAAATTAAGAGTACGCACACCTGAAACTAATCTAAGTAACAACTGTTTAGTCACGCTTTGACTGTTATGACTTTAAATGGAGGTGTGCACACTACTCGATTTTTAGTTGTGCAACTAAACAGTTGAATTGACTGCGAAACAATCGAAAATCGCACCACACTGTGCGATAGTTTAGTCAAAGGTGTGTGTACCTCCTTTTGGAAAGTCGTTAAACAAAATTAATTTAATCATTCTTACCGTCCTCCAATTGTCGAGGTGTCCCCAGCCCATAACAATTGCGTCCAAACCCGGTGATTGATACGCAGGGTTAAAACTGATTGGTACCCTCAACGGTTTGTGTGTGCAATATTTTTCATATAACTCAGAATGCTTGAATCGATTTTCAACTTGCGCAACTCCAATATCAATCGACGTCCACTTTTCAACATTAGCGTAGTCGAGTTCATAAGCTATACAATAATAAAATATTATAAAAACTTATCCTACTTTTGTAAAAGTACTAGCTCACACCCGCGACTCCGTCCGCGTGGAATTAAAAAAAATAGTTACAATCTCTAAAAAAACATCCATCCATCTAAACTATTTTTTATTTATATTAATTTTTATAAGACAAACTAATACCATTTTTTTAAAGTACCAGCTTAAGCTATATTATTTAAGTTATTTATTCTTTAAGTTATTTAAGTTTCCTTAAGTTATTTATTCGGGCTTAAGCCCGCGACTCCGTCCGAGAATAAATAAAATAACAAAAGTGAGTGGCCTATGTGTTCTTTCAGACTATCATCTACATCTGTACCAAATTTCATCGAAATCCGTTCAGCCGTTAAGGCTACAAACTCTAACAAACATCCATCCATCCAATGTAACTTTCGTATTTATAATATTTATATGATGTGATATGATGACCAGCTTTAGCCCACGAGTCCGTCCGAGAGGAATAAAGAAAAACAACAAAAGTGAGTAACCTATGTGTTCATCAAGACTATCCTCTATGTCTACGCCAATTTATCGAGATCCGTTAAGCCGTTAAAGCTACGATTATATTACTAAGATTATTGCAATCTATGAAAACTTACACTTCGGTATACAAGTAGAGATAACTTTGTTTTTCCCCGTTTTCGCATGAGTAGTACATTGGTCATTATGAAGGTGTTCGTATGGTATCAATTTCGCATATCCGGCCATAGCGTATAGATTTTCAACATCCTCTAAACAAGCTGCGGCTGTCACTATAAATAGTGCATGTACGAGAGCGCCCGCGCAAGTCCAGCCGTCGTAACGATTTTGAGAATGATCCGAATGTATGAAATATACCTAAAATGTTTATCAAATTGGTTATGTTACTAGATTTTTCATCAAATAGGTTTTTGTCCTCCACATAACTCAATCATACGTCATCTCAATCATCACTCCCTTATTGATCATGTCACCTTTCACGCAATCCATCTCTTTCTATGTCTACCTCTATCGGTGTACCACACTCATAACTAACGTTCTCCTTGTTACATGGGAGTCATCCCTCTTTACTCCATACCTTCTCTACCATTGAGGTTACTCTCAAACTTCCTCTAATATAGTAATTTCGTATCTTAATCTTACATTATCAACCCGTCTAGTAATGCCTATATGGTTTTTTTTACTTCTTAATTTCCAAAATATAACAATAAAGTTACATAACACATTCCCGCCAAACCACGCCCGTGGTTTGTAGGCGTCGCACTTTTTTAACTTAAAAAAAATCGTAGCCGTCAAAAACATCAATTCGGTTTCAATTACAAATCACTGATCTAAACTGCTATTAATTTTTAGGGAGACAAGTAGATTAAGGAAAAAAAAACAAAATAACATCATACCAAATAACTCTTTAGATTTTCCAATTTTTGACCGTTAATGATTCTTCGTTGACAATTTAAATCTAAAACATAAATCAAAATAGTTATTATCTTTAAACGTTTTTTTTTAATAGTTGTGCAATTGTTTCTATAATTTAATTGCCTAACACTATATAATCCCGGGAAAATGGTACCATCGTGTGGTCTATATTGCCGTAACTGAAAAGGGAGCCTTTTCTCTACTTGTAAGTTTTGCTTCCACTTCACGCCTATTTTCTGTGTGGTCGTGGTATTACACCGAGCGAGCCGGCTCATATGTGCGAAGATGTTAAAATGGGTTCTACCACTGTTAAAGTGCACTAGCTAAGTGCAGTAGGGCACCGATCAGCACCAGAGATCTAGAAAACCCACCCTTCATAGTTGAAAATAGCCATCGAGGGGATTTTAGTGGGTAAAACCATACAATCCTGAGTCCCAGAAGCAGAATATCTTTCTTAATGTTCCCTCAAAAAGTTACAATTCAATAAATAATTGCTCGCGACTTCGTTCTCGTGAATTTTAAAATATAGTCTATATTACACACATATTACCTTCCTAACGGTGTAAGAATTTTTTAAAATCGGCCCAGTAGTTTTTGAGTTATTTCAATACATACAAAAATAAAGATCTTTCCTCTTTATAGTAACTAGTATATGTAGATAAAACTCACGTTTAATTACAAGGAGTAATATAACCGTGTGGATTAAACGAAATAACATTATGTTAACTTAACATAACTTTTGTCGCTTAATCTTATTTCATAGCGACAACTTAGTTACACGGAACATTGCAAAAATTAAATGAACATTTAATTATACGAATCATTTGAAATTAATATAGAAAATGTATTTATAGTCCGACAAACTAAGCTGACCCGGGTACGGTCGAATATTGAAAGGACAATTAACTCGTATTACTTAAATTAGCTGTTGCTTGCGTCTTCGCCCGCGTGAAATTAAAAATAAGAAAAAAACATAGCCTGTGTTTCACACACTTCACACACTCTCTTGTCAATGGTGAAAGAATTTTTGATATCGGCCTAGTAGTTTTTACGTGGATCGAATACATACAAAAATACAAATCTTTCCTCTTTATATTACTAGTATATATAAATAAATGCTACATTTAATTCCTTTGAATGTGAATTTAAAACTATCTACATAATTTTACTAACATTACAAATGCGAAAGTTTGGATAGATGGATGTTTGTTAGAGTTTGAAGCCTAAACTGCTTAACGTATGAAATGATGAGATGAAATTTGGCATAGATGTAGATCACATTCTGGAAGAACACATAGGCATATCTACGTTTTTTTTAATTACGCGCAGATCAAGTCGCGGATAAAAACTAGTATTCTAAAAAACGAATAATTCAAAAATAGCCGGATTTCGCTAACCAATGTAAAAATGCCGTCTCATTAACCAGCCACAGACTATACAAAAAATTATCAAACGTCATTTAAAACTCAATAGGTTGAGAAGAGACAGTTTATGAATGTAATTGATTTTAAAAAATTACAATTCAACTTTCGCTAGTAACAATCGTTATTCTGAAGTTACTACTGTTACTGGAATTTAAAATAAAATATCTTAATAAAATTTCAATAGACGCACAGACGTTACGTTTAGAAATGTGACATCATTAATTCTAGGATTTTCCTCGTATGAATAGATGCATTATGAATACAAGAATTATATCACGGAAGTGTATTGAATTTTTTAAAAATATATATGAAATAAGGGAAAAACATATTCATTTCATTATCATCTAGTTAAATTATTTATTTTCAATCTGTAACTCTATTATAGACATTGTTAATTTAGTTTTAAAAGAGACCATTACAGATTAATCTACCAACAGTAAGTTTGTCTAATGGGAATTTCAAAATTTTATAAAAAAATCGTAAATTAAAAAATAGACGCGCCCAACGTGGGGCTCGAACCCACGACCCTGAGATTAAGAGTCTCATGCTCTACCGACTGAGCTAGCCGGGCTGTGAAACCATTTTGCAAATTTAAAATTACATACATCCCTAAAGACTTTAATTTAACCTCCATACATAACCTAAAAAGTACCAATGATTTGCATAGTAGATGACTTTGGCAGAAAGTATTTGCACATTTATGCAACCATATGAAAAACATGACCTGCTTTTCATGCAAAAACAAACATGATATTAATCCGTGATCGCAATCGCTTCCTGGTCATTTTGCACCGGAAATTGCTACGCTACAATTTCGTGTGAACCGAGCACGGGATATTTGCTTGGGATTATCTACTATAAGCTATAAGCTGAATATACCCGTAAACGACAAAACACCCAGCGTTAAAAATAAACTTTGCATAAAAATAGGTTACACAAAAACCGTCATGTTAAATCAATACTAACTACTCCCTTAGTAATTAGGTAATTAATTTTACGTATTCATTTTACTATAGAATCTTTCTATAACACAAGAAGCAAAGTTATCGGCCTGGGTCATACAAAAAAATGCCTTGACCTCGTTATTTCACCAAACTCACGAAGCGTCCTTTTCAAAAACGTCTGAATAGACCTTTACAAAGCCGAACCACAACATTTTGACATCGGATTTCGTGCCGTCATCGTTCGAAGTTTGAACGTGTCCGTGAAGACCCGATGTGACGTCATTTCTTTATATTTGTTCACGTTGAAGGGTTGAAAAGATTTCATTAGCCAAGAGACAGGTCACTGGGGAAATTAATTGAAATTAGATTCCTATGTTTTCTATTAATACTTAAATTTTATTATGTGTATATCCTATAATTTTAGGATTATGCTTCTTGTAGAGAGAGTGTAGAAGTTACTTTTACATATAAAAGTATTTGTTTATATTCTCTATCATGTATGTAGGTCGGCAATGCAAGATGTGAGTTCAAAATCCGAGTGTACGCGAAATTGTAACTACGTCATTTCCGCTTTCGAATGGACGCGTTCAGATTTATTTTCACATTTTCAAAGTTTGATGTTTATACAGATAACGTATTAAGATGTAATTTAGGTTAGCTTTATGTATATAAAACGGACGGTTAGATATTTTTTATACATATTGGATAATATTATTGAATGCAAT
>NW_013526804.1:962486-974150 GCF_000836215.1 Papilio polytes | reverse complement strand
TGTTAAAGCGGGCACTACCACTGTTAAATGATTAACTGATGTTACTCAGAAACAATGTAACTAATATTCTATGAAGAATTTTAGAAATCTGTTCAGTAGATTTTCAATTCATTTGTTACTAGTCGTTGCACGCAACGTCGTCCGCGTCAAATTAAAAAAATATAGCCTTTTCATTCCCATTTGAAAAGCTATGTTATTATTTTTAATAACATAGCTTTTCAATGGTTCAAGAATTTAAATCAGCCCAGTCGGTTTTGAGTTATTCCAATACATAAAATAATACAAATCTTTCCTCTTTATAATATTAGTATAGAGTATAGACAAACATTTCTCACTATAACCTGTTATCTTAAATTGTGCAAGCATTCGTTGTATTTGAAATTAAACTCCTATGTCTTAAAAGTACGTACAATTTTTAACTTAAAATGTAAACATTAAAAGTGGATTTGACAGTGGGGGAGCCACATAGGAAGGGGAAATATCCTCTTTATGTGTGTTTCCTTCGTCAATTAAGGGTAGGCAACGCATCTGCAATTGCGAATGTTTATTAGCAGCGGTTTCTTTCCATTTCCGTGGATTCAGATGGCCGCTTGCTCGTTTGCCTCCTTATATTATAAAAAAAATGATTTAAAAGAGAAATGTAAGCTATCCTTAGGGTATATGAAAATACTTCAACGTCATAATGGGAAAAGTTTTAGTTTAAGCGGTTCTTTTATATCGTTAGGGTGACTCGTGGGATTTACTTTTACCAGAGATTTGTCCTAACCCTACCCATTTTATTAATAAGTAAAGTTATTAATAAAAAATAAATAAAATATAGCCCTTATTGCTTTTCTGATTACAATACTAAATGCCTTGATACTAAAAATAAATTTATATATGGACTAGCTGTTTCCGTGCGATTTTATCCGCGTGAAATTATAAAAACTTCATTTTATTGTTTCATTTATCAAGTTCTCAATTGCCAATATCAAAATTCAAACGCACAAATAACAACCATGGCAACCTTGCTTCCTTGATGTCGGCAGCTTGTAGTTTATGGTCCCTTTCCCACGTGAAGGTTTTTTCCAATTAATGTACCCCCCAGGCTTGATAGCGTGAAAATATGTAGCCTAAAGCGTGTTGTAAGTGTAGGGCTTTTTATTTAAGAAAGAATTTTTCATAAAATGCTGTGATTGCTGACATCCTACGCCACAAAGTAGTGTGTGTTTACGCTTTATTACATTAGAATAGAAGCATAAAAAATTAATTAGACATTTAAAATGTAATTAGATACTATTTAGTTAAGTTTCTATCTGCCGAAGTAAGTCTTTAAGTAACCTTTTAGTGTAGTTTTAGTAGGTCACTGAATTTCATTTAAGAAACAATTACTAACTTTGAACGCTACAGTAAATATAAAGCATTACGATTCGACAATTTGGTTCGTTTGCTTTCGTTTTTCGCTTCAATTCAATGCAATCCCGTTCAATTCTCTTCGTTTAGCGACGCTTTAGTTCACTTTGCTTTAATTCACTTTATTTACGCTCTGTTAGACTTTAACATTTTCTAACTAACTTTAAACGTCCCTTTTCCCAAACCCAATACGTTTCGGATTGTTTAGCATTTGAGGTCATAATATAATCGTACTTTCTGTACTTTGAAGCTCTTATTTTAATCTTTATCTATGCTCCATACTAATATAATAAAGCGTAAACACACACTACTTTGTGGAGTAGGATGTCAGCAATCACAGAAAATTTTTAAATAATTCTCTCTTTCATAAAAAGCCCTCCACTTACGATACGCTTCAGGCTATTTATTTTCACGCTATCCAGATTAGGTGTTAATACGAGGACCATAAACTAAAGATGCCAACATTAAGGAAGCGATTGAGAATTTGACAAATGTAAACAATAAAGTTTTTAGAATTCCATGCAGATTAAGCCGCAGAAGAACAGCTAGGAATGGATGATTTAAATGTTTAATCCACCAGCCCGGCTAGCTCAGTCGGTAGAGCATGAGACTCTTAATCTCAGGGTCGTGGGTTCGAGCTCGAGCCCCACGTTGGGCGTTAAACTTTTATCCATTTATTTTAAAATTAAAAATTAAATATTTTAATTTGCAAAATGTAACGTTATTCGCGAGTGCCATAAAATATAGAACTAGAAATTGAAAAAGCAATAAAAAGTGTAGCCCTTGTTGCTCACTGATCAATGTTAACGTAGATTTTTATGGTAAAAGAATTATTGGAGTCGGCACAATAGTTTTTGAGTTATTTCAATACATACAAAAATAAAAATCTTTCCTCTTTATAATTTTAGTATAGACATAGATATGCATAGATAAGTCACTGCCATCAGGTAAAATGGCAAAAATTACATACGCACAAAATACTTTGGCCTGTCTAGTCTATAGGTACTAGTGTTATAAAGAGGAAAGATTTGTATTTTTGTACGTATTGAAATAAATCATAAAATACTGGGCCGATTTTAAAAATTCTTTAATTTTTTAATTAAATTTTTTAATTAATTCTAGGCGACTGAAGTCGCGAGCAACAGCTATTGTTTATAAAGGTGAACGGCGGGTGCACTTAAATTCATACTAAACTGCAAAGATAAACAAAAAGTTCAAGATTTAAAATTACTTTTCCATACTTTCTTGATATCTAATGACGAAAGTTAGAATCTAAACGATACTTTAAACTCGGACTGCTCCCGCGGGAAAGTGTCCGCCTTATCTCTAAAATAGGGACATTAACAATTGAAATGAAAACAAAGGATTGTGCCCAAATTACTTTTAAACAATAGTTAACAGTTATGTTTGTAATTTAAGAAAAATGAGTTGCGGGCAATTAGGTCTGTCAAAAATTACTCAATAAAACAGATTTTTTAATTAAAATAATATATTTATACACAAAGGGGCACTAAACATATACATACATAGCTGAGGAAAGACCCTATCAGTTCTGTATTGCAAGGCATAGGTAAAAAGTATATTCAGTTTTTTTTTCTTCAATTTTCTTGTCATTAGTTTTGATTATTAATGGTTAATTTTCTTTTTTTCTCGTTTGTATTTTTTTGTTCAAGTGTATCATGTTACTATGTTTTTTGAAACTGATTATATATTTATTGTTATTGTAATTATAATAATTCACATAAATATTACTATTATCTGTGGATTTTATTTGTTTTCGATTTGACAGCTATTACGTCACAACATGGCGCGGAACGCACCATCACATTTGAAACTTACATCTGTAAAGATTAGGTAGAACATAATAAGATCAGATATAAACGATTAGATTAGAAAAAATACAGTAATTCTAAAAAAATATTACCACATTAATTTCTGTACGTAACAAAAACATTTGTAAAATAATTAATAATCTGAATTGATACTTATTATTATTATAAATGCGAAAGTTTAGATGGATGGATTGATATTTGTTAGAGTTTGTAGCCTAACCAGCTGAATGAATTTCGATGAAATTTGGTATAGATGTAGAGAATAATCCGGAAAAAAACGTAGGCTACATCCATTTTTTTATTCTACGCTGACAGAGTCGCGGGCGAAAGCTAGTGTGTTTCTAATTTCTTATTTGAAATAGCTGTTATGTAGGATTGTAAAATAAATTATTGGAACGTGAGGTCTGGCCGCTTGCTCTGGTATTTTTATATTTATCTTCTCAATCGAGGCACGTAATCAATTGACTCCAAATAATGAGACTAATTCTCGAAGAACTGAATGCTGTGAGATATTTATTACGAAAATAAAATGTTTAGTAGCGTTTTGGTATCACTAGCTTAACTATTTTTTATTAATATGACTCGTTTTAACTAAGTAAATGAAATAATCATGTTTTTACATCGTTTTCTTATAAGAATTGCTTCCATCAATCTTTTTTGATCACCCATGAATCTTTTTTGATATTAAATAGTAGCCTAAATATGTTTTTATATTTATTTTAAAAGCATGTCAAGTTCGTACTTGAAGACATTGGCTTGCGAGGCACAAACTGACTAAAGTAATAAAAGAGAGCCAAGATCCAAACTCCTATATTAAATTTATTTCTGGAAGAGAACACGTCGTGCATTAAATTTTAAAGAACAGTCTAGTTTAGTTAGGAAACTCTTGTAAGATGTATTCGTTGTAAAAATATGTTGTTTTATTAAAAACAAGGTTTTACACATAACGTTTTATCCCAATAAAAAGTCTTCATTTTGAGTGAATTTACTTTTCTTCAAGGGCTTTTCTCTTCCTCCATTTATAAAAACCATGGTCAAAAAACATAAAAACCGTAGCCAGTAGTGCCATCTATTATATAATTTAAGTACCAAACATTCAAGTTAAATAACTTTCTAGTGTACGTTTTCGATGAAAGCGACATCTATGTATTCGATTCAATAACGTAGGAAAAATGTAGCCAGCCCGAAAACTGAATAGATTCCAATTGACTATGGACAGATTCGTGCAATGGCAACACCCGAGAAGTCGATGGTTGCTTCATGGGGATGTCGCAACTAAAATTAATGAACACCTCATGCAGCTCATGATCAGTTACCCAGCTCGTAGATCAGCTTAAATTAGTTTCGGGGTACGCTTCAACATGCAATTTAACAAACCGTGGTTGCTCTGCGACTCACCGGATAGATCACGCCTCATTGGTCAAAATGACAAAACACCGTGTTGAGCTCTAGCCTCATAATTTACTTTTTGAGTGGTAGCTCAACGCTTCGAGTCTAATGTGACCTGAAGTTTGAGCCGTTGAGAGCTAATTTTCTGCTTTAAATTACACATGACTATTGCTGTGCGGAGCAGTGCGGAGGCGGGGTCGAACTTTGTCTTGTATTTATGTTTTTATTTAGTAATGAAAATATAAATATTTAAAATACATTTATCATTCAGTTAAAAATAAAAGTATTAATTTGATTGTAAGTGTTGATAGAATTATTTTAAAAAAATGCATAGGCGTCGAGGTCCAAATTTTACTTATGTTAGCGGATGTGTGAAGTATATGATTTTTATTTTGAATTTCATATTTTGGGTGAGTTTCTTTACATTTATATTTGATTTTTTACTATTTTGTAAATTCATTAAGTTACAAACGTTTCTTTTCTCATCTGAAATGAACAAAATGTTAGATCTCGTCCATTGTTAAAATCAGGAGTGATTCATTGTTTCTCAGCGTATTTGCATTCATATACATATTGTACACTGATACGCATTATAATAATGTCATTAAGTTACAAGCTTCCGTTTGTTTATCGTTGACCCTAAACCACTGTCACCAGATAATTTATAACAAATTTACTAAATTGCGATTGCTAAAAAATATTCGTATAGCTGTTATCAGCTAGATTTCAATTTAAATTTGTTCGTATATGGCAGTTTTTTTTTAACTTGTCTAAAATGCCTACACAAATACTATACCGATTTCTCGAAATGTGACATGATAGAAAGACAAACTAAAACAAGTAAAGTAAACACAACAAAAAAAGAAAACAGTTAACAGTGATGGGCAATATCATCTTCCTCTATGTTCTATCACAGTGGTCAGCAGACTTATTAGCCAAAAAGCCAAAAAAAATATCAACAATAATAAAATTAATTTTAGAATGTAAATGTGTATAAATCGTACATACTTTGTATAAGTCAATTATTCACTAATAGTATTTTATTTAACTATAAAAATAACTGGAAATCAAAGAACAAATAACTCCTAAATTAATTGAGACCATGTTATCTATCATTTTTAAAAGCGAGAATGAAGTAAACAGGAAAATTTCAAGTAACATTGATACTGATATTTGCCTTTTATGTTATGTGACAAAGTGTTCTATTAAAAATAATAAGGGCCTGTCCCACCACTGGCTGATGAGGCTCAGATAGCTTAAAAATGACTTCATGGTCAGATAATCCCAAGGGTTCTCCCTAATGATCAGAACTAGGTACTTCAATTAGGTGCATCCAGCATTTAAAGCTGAGCAAGGACCCAATCCAGTCAGCATTGCAACATTTATTTTTGAAGTTTCTTTTTTTTTAATTTATTAATTACATTTTTCATTATTCTGTATTTAATTAATTTTTTTAATTCATCATTGTATTGTAGTGTAGTACATAGTATTGGATTGTTATCAGACAATATACAATTTGGTGGGACAGTGCCTTATGATTTTTTTCTTAGTTTTGGGAAAATGTGCATATTATCTATGGTTAATTTGGATTGCATATAAGAAGTTTGCATGCAAGTTATATATTTAAGGTTTGTAGACTAGGTTTAGGAAGGGGGAATTATATGGTCCTATTGAAAGTACCGTACCGCTGGTGATGCCCATAGTTCAAAAGTTGGTTATAAAATATGACATTGAGATTTTTATGAATGGTAATAAAAATATCATTGTGATGAATGACTTTGGATTCAATGATGTTTGAACAATAACATAAGTTATATTTGTAGTTAAAGCAATAACATAAAGTGTTTAATAAATTGACAATTAGCAATGATCTTTAGAATGGACAAACCTTTGACCAAACTATCACACAACTGTTGTGCGATTGTCAATTGTTTTGCAGCCAATTCAACTGTTTAGTTGCACAAATAAAAATTGAGCAGTGTAACCTCCATCTTACTTCTTATCTTACTAATCTTACTTCTTACTAATATTATAAATGCGAAAGTTTAGATGGATGGATGGATGTTTGTTAGCGTTTGTAGCCTAAACGGCTGAACGGATCTCCATGAAATTTAGCACAGGTTTAGAGCATAGTCTGGAAGAACACATAGGCTAATTTATATTACGGTTCCCGTGGGATCCATTAATTTAGTATTTCAATGTTTACTCCATCATTCTGCAACGGTTCAACATATCTTATTGAAATTTGGCACAGATATAAAATAAAGTCTGGAGTACACATGGGATAAGCTTCATCCCCAAGAAATGTCCGGTTCCCGAGGGATACGTAGCTTTTTGTAATTTATATAGTTCGTTTTCTAATACCACGCAGACGAAGTCGCGGGCAACAGCTCGTATAAAATAAAATAAAGTAATATTTAATCCTTATCAATGCTACAATACAATTAAACTAACAAAAAACAAAGAAAAGTAAATATGCAATTAAAAGAGAAAAGAAATATTTAAAATGAACATTGCAATGCTGACCCGGTTGGGTCCTCACTAAGCTTCATATAAGCTCATAGGAATCATAGCAAGACTAAACAGTTGTGCTATAGTTTAGTCAAAGGTCTGTCCAGCATCCTAATTTGTTTTATTTAGGTAACATTAATTAAATAAAAAGGCTTACTTTACGTATTACTCAGAAGCAAAGTAACTTATGCCTGCAACCAAGAAGGATAGGCAGAGACTACAGGCTTTGGTGTGGTTTCTACATTTAAACATGCTAACATACATTTATTAAAAAATAATAAGAAAAATAGCCTGTCGGCAGTTACTGATAGCATAGCTTTTTAATGGTGTTAGAATATTTGAAATATATCCAGTAGTTTTTCAGTTATTTCAATGCATACAAAAATACAAATCTTTCCTCTTTATACTATTAGTATAGATGTGTGATGGTGACAACTAAACTTGTGTTTTCAGTTATTTGGAGGTCTGATGATAGCTGTAGGACTTTATGCATTCATCGATAAATGGCAAGCAACTGGACTAATAAAGGTAATCATACTAATATTATAAATGCAAAAGTTTAGATGGATGGATGTATGTTTGTTAGAGTTTGTAGCCTAAACGACTGAACAGATATCGATGAAACTTGGTATGGATGTAGAGGATAGTCTGGAAGAACAAAGGCTACTTACTTCTGTTTTTTTATTTCCACGCGGACAGAGTCGCGGGCGGAAGCTAGTTGCTATTTTCACAATGACTTCATGGATCTTAGTGAAATTAAGCATAGATGTAGAATATAGTCTTGAAACACGTAGAGTAATTCTAAGTTCTTTAATTCCGCGCTATAAAGTCACAGGCCATATCTAGTGAATAAATTTTCACATATATATGGAACAATGTTAACATAGAACTCCATGACCTTGACACACGTATTGCTGTGCCGTTATCGTTTTTGTGGTAGGTAGATAAACGCTGGGTAAGTATTTTTTGTAATAGTAATAATGTAATTTTAATACACAGAACTTATACATGGCCTGTCGATTATCATGTTCTAATTTTAAACGACGTTTAATAAATATGCCCGTTTTCCTCTATGTCTCTATATGACTGCTTGTATGATTCTGTACGCGCAGAATTAAAAAAGAACACAAAGTAAGTAGGTAGTCCATCTATTCTTCTAGTGTATGTTCTACTTTGTGCCAAATTTCATCGAAATCCATTCAGTTTAGAGCTTGTGCACACATTTGACTAAACTATAGCAGAACTGTTTAGTCTAGTTTGATTCCTACAGAGGCGCGCACACTACTCGATTTTAGTTGTCAACTAAACAGTTGAATGGGCTACAAAACAATCGACAATCGTGCAAGAGTTGTGCGATAGTTTAGTCAAAGGTGTGCGCCCGCTCTTAGGCTACAGATACTAATAAACATCCTTCTGTCCATTAGTAAGGATTAAGGCACATCCCACCAAATTGTTAATTGTCTGATAACAGTCCAACGTGTAAAATATGTGATGGTAATATCAGATTTACCTTATCTGACAGTGATGTCATTTTAAGCTATCTGAGCCTATATCTGCCAGTGGTGAGACAGGGCCTTAGGATTTATATTAGTAAGGTGATAAAAATCTTTGTCTTTGTAAGTGATCGTTGCTCTTAAATTATATCACAAGGCAGGTTTTTGCATAACATGGAAAGTTGTTCTGATTCTCGACTTTAAAAGGTATGCCAATCGACTTGCATGACATCATTCGCGCCTTTATGCATCGAAAATATTTACTTTTTCTTTACTTGAATAAAAGATCGAGGTCTTTTGTGTTAATTTTGTAACCACGTTGAAGTTAATATTCTCATATTGATTTTATTAATTACTGTTGCTCGCGACTTCGTGATATTAAAAAAATAATAAAACAACATAGCTTATGTGACTTACTGATAGTGTAGCTTTTTAGTGGAACAAGAATTTAAATCGACTTAGTAGTTTTTGAGTTATAATATTAGTATAGTTACCAAGTTATAATTAACGTTATTATGTCTCGACACTATTGTAAACATAACCTCAAATAATCATCTGGACAAGATAAAGAATAAAAATTAACGAAGTTTTATTTATTTAATCAATGTTAAAATTACTACACAAAAATGTGGTATCGTTATCATTTTCTATACCAAATAACACACACGATGCCACACACGCTATGTTCCAACTGACAGTTGCAACTTAACAGTTCAATTACAATAGTCTTAAATGAGACGGTCGAACTGTGTGTGCGTTAACATTTTGATTTAAGATTTTGTCGACACACCCAGTTTTAATTTAACAGTTTTAGGGCCTGTTCCACCACTGGCTGATAGAGGCTCTGATAGCTTAAAAATAACGTCACAGTGAGTTAAGGGATAAAATCCGATATTTCCATCGCATATTTTACACGTTAGATTGTTATCAGACGATTTATAATTTCGTGGGATAGGCCCTTACTCTTCAGTTAAAATGTCAAAACATAGCGAAGTTAAATGTATATCTAATATGTTTTTGTGCAATTTTTTAGTCAACGGAAACTCTTTATGTTCCAGTTGGATACAATTTACGATGTGATGCTGAACATAAGTCTGCTGATCGCGTTGCTCGGTGGCGTCGTGTTTATTGTGAGCTTCGCTGGTTGCGTCGGTGCTTTGCGAGAGAATACGTGCTTGTTGAAATTTGTAAGTATTGTTTATTTATTTATTTTATTTATTTACACTTTGTACACAAGGAAAACAATCACAAAAAAAAAAATACATGTTGAGCGTTGGTTGTACAGGCGAGCATAACTCTAATAGAGTTTTCTTACTGCTAACCGTATCGATACAAATTAGATATTTTTAAATTAGAGATTTCGATACAATTTAGCAGGTAATGAATGATGATTATTATATACTATACAACGGACGATATGGAATAATGTAATTAACTCGCTAAAAAAAATTAAAATTTTATGTTATGGAGGAGGAAATAAATTTCCAACTCAACTTAATAACCGTAGACTTCTATTGTTCTGGTACTATCCTATCTGTAACTAATTATGGTTAATGAAAGGGTTCTCAAAAAGCGTAATAGCGTATGTTATGAATGGAATATGACCATTGACGTCAATTGTCTCATGACAACTCCGGTCGCGTTTTAGGCGCTCGAAAATAGTCGTTATTTTATTTTATTATTATATAAAAAATGAAAAAAACACAGGCATATTCCCAATTATCTAGTGTTGCGCCAGTCCTGAGCAGTACTGATTTCTTCTTGTCTTGTCTCTTCGTTGTATCCAGTATTCCCTATGCCTGCTGATACTGTTCCTGGTGGAGATGGGCGGTGCGGTGTGCGGGTTCGTGTTCCCCCGCAGCCTGCACGGGCTGTTAGAGCTGAGCTTCACGGAGCGCGTCGTGCACGCATACAGGGACGACCCAGATCTACAGAACTTTATTGATTTCGCACAGAGTGATGTAAGTATACTGCTTAAATAGTGGGTAGGGAATTAAAGTCCCTTAGCTATGTTTTGTTTTTATCAGAATAGACCGCGGACAGTAGTGCTTAGTTCTATAGGTGATGTTTATAGGTAGGGTAGGAAATTAAACTCCCTTAGCTATGTTTTGTTTTCATAAAGGGAACAGGGACAGAAGTTCTTAGTTCTATAAGTGATTTTTTTTTCTTAAATTATTTAGATTTATTTACACAAAATGTGACTTTTTACTCTAAACTGTACTTGTTAGCACAAATGTCAGGTTTCACTTTAATTTTTTTGAATGAAAATCAACCAAATGCATGTAGTCTAATTTAAAAACGCTTTGAAATATGCGGTAACAAAATTTCATAAGAATTGGCATTTATTAATACTAATATTATAAAGAGAATAGAATTATATTTTTGTATGTATTGAACTCAAAAACTACTGGGTCAATTTCAATTCTTTCAACATTAAAAAGCTATGTTAACAGTGAGTAACGTAGGCTATATTTTATTTTTAATTTCACGTGGGCTTAATCGTCTGTACTAATATAAATAGGAAAGATTTGTATTTTTGTATTTATCAAACTCAAAAACTACTGGGTCAATTTCAATTCTTTCACCATTAAAAAGCTACATTATCAGTGAGCAACACAGGTCATATTTATTCAGTAAGATAATAAGCATTTAATCAGCTCAAAAACACTGCAATATAATAAATAATAAAATATATACAAAAAAATGCAGAACTGAAGTGCCTCTACTCAATAACAACACCTTCAGTTCCAGTGCTGCGGATTGACCTCTGATGGTTACATGGACTGGTCCAAGAATGAATACTTCAACTGCTCCTCACCCTCAGTAGAACGTTGTGGAGTCCCCTTCTCATGCTGCATCAACGCCACGGACATCTCCTCAGGACTCGTCAACATCATGTGTGGATATGGCGTCCAGAACTCACCGGTAACTTGTTACTTAATTTTACCTGTAATACTAAGGGTGAGTTGCACCATATCGCCGGTTACCGTTAAAGTTAAAATTATTTGTAACGGTAATATTTAGAATAACCTTAAAATTTACTAAGG
>NW_013526804.1:955718-962137 GCF_000836215.1 Papilio polytes | reverse complement strand
TAATATAAAGAGAAAATATTTGTATTTTTGTATGTATTGAACTCAAAAACTACTGGCTCAATTTCAATTCTTTCACCATTATAAAGCTATGGTAACAGTGAGTAACGTAGGCTATATTTTATTTTTAATTTCACGCGGGCTTAATCGTCTGTACTAATATAAAGAAGAAAGATTTGTATTTTTGTATTTATCAAACTCAAAAACTACTGGGTCAATTTCAATTCTTTCACCATTAAAAAGCTACGTTATCAGTGAGTAACATAGGTCATATTTATTCAGTAAGATAATAAGCATTTAATCAGCTCAAAAACACTGCGATATAGTAAATATTAAAATATATAAAAAAATGCAGAACTGAAGTGCCTCTATTCAATAACAACACCTTCAGTTCCAGTGCTGTGGATTGACCTCTGATGGTTACATGGACTGGTCCAAGAATGAATACTTCAACTGCTCCTCACCCTCAGTAGAACGTTGTGGAGTTCCCTTCTCATGCTGCATTAACGCCACAGACATCTCCTCAGGACTCGTCAACATCATGTGTGGATATGGCGTCCAGAACTCACCGGTAACTTGTTACTTAACTCTACTTGTAATATTAATTGTGGATTTAAAAAAATTGGCAAATTGCTACCAAAAGTCTCTGTCTATGCCAAATTTCATTAAAATCTGTTGATCCGGAGATAATTTAGGTTACCATCCATTCATATTAAAATTAAAATGGGTAAATACCCATTTTAATTTTCTTATTACTAGCTATTCCCGTGTGGGCTTTAATGATAACTGTATTTTATTGTTTACGTAAAACTCTCAATTAAATAAATAAATATATAATATAGACATAACTATAAATGTAAAGTAAGTAGCCTATGTCTTCTTCAAGACTATCCTCTACAACTAAGCCGAATTTCATCCAGAACCGTTTAGAGCCTACAAACTGTAACAAACATCCATCCATCTAAACTTTCGCATTATTACTAAGATATATGTGTTGCAGGTTGCGGAAGCTAGCAAGCGTGTATGGACAAGCGGTTGTATCGAGATAGTACGTCTATGGGCTGAACGCAATCTGTATATGATAGCGTGTGCTGCTCTCGGTGTTGCTCTCTCGCAGCTGTTCGTCATCTACCTTGCCAAAACGCTCGAGGGGCAGATTGAGTTGCAAAAAGCCAGGTAACTACAGCGATATCTATTGAAAATATACATTTTTTTTGTTACAACGCCATCTATTGATGGAAGTAGATATTTTGTACTTTTATTGTAACGCCATCTATTACATAGGGCAGACATTTTCGTAATACTGCCAGCGTTATGACGCGGTTTGTGGACCGCCCTTAATACTGGATAGAGAGGCGATAAGATCTGTTAAGAGCACCAGTAGCACAAAAACAGGTTTCATATGTTGAAATTCTTAATTTTATTTTAGAAAATATGTCATTACTAGCTTTTGCCCGCGACTTCGATGACATGGAATAAAAACAATAAGTAGCTTATGTGTCCTTCTAGACTATTCTCTACATCTATGCCGAATTTCATAGAGATCTGTGCAGCAGTGTAGGCTACAAACATCTATCCATTGAAACATTCGCATATGTATTAGTAAGATGAGAGAGACGTTTGAATTAACTATATATCTTTATGTTTTCAGATGGCAAACATGAAATAGGGGTTACGCGGGGGCGTACCGCGACGAGTCGAGGCGAGCCTTGCTGTAGCCTCGCCCGCCTGCGGGCACCGCGGCCCTGCATCTGTAGGGCAACACTCGTCTGCACTGAGACAGACAAGTGTCATCGGACACTGGACTATACTATCAATGACGAGTGAGCCATAGACAAGTGTTAGTGTATATTTAACCGTAAACAAGTGTCAGTGTATATTTAGCCATAAACAAGTGTCAATCTAAACTGCAGCACAGGTGTTGTCACACACAGGTGTTGTGTATGCTGAGCAAAACAAGTGTCAATGAACAATGACACAGACAAGTGTTAGTGTACAGTGAGCCAGACAAGTGACAGTGATCAGCGAAGCCTAGAGAATTTGACAGTTTTCATTGTCATGACAGCTGTCAGATTTTTAGTCTCTGCTAGTGTTTTATAGGTAAGTGATCAGTAAGCCATATTGTTAGAGTAGCAGACCTTTGACTAAAGTATCGCACAACGGTTGCGTACTTGTAGATTGTTTTTAGGTTAATTCAACTGTTTATTTGCTCAACTTATCGAGTAGTGTGCGCACTTCCATACAAGCTTATAGAAATCAAAGCAAGACTAAACAGTTGTGCGATAGTTTAGTCAAAGGTGTGCACACTCTTTTAGGGTATTTTTACTTGTGACTGTCAATATATTTTGACAGTTGTCAAGATTTGTGTATTCCATACTTAAAAGTGTATATTTAGAATTTTATGTGCTACTTTTTTAGATTTGGTAAGTTTTCTAGTCTAATTAAGTTTTTAATTAGAGAATTGATATTTATAGGTACAAAAAATGTATTTATTGCTATTAGAATGTTGCCATGATTCAGTGAAAAAATAGATTTAACATATTCTACAATACTCATACTTCTTGATGTATTCTCATTTATTTTTAATTATTCATACCCAGTTATTTTGCAAGATTAATTAATTTTCTTTATATTACAATGGTTTGATTATTAAAACTAAAACTTTATTCTTTTTTCAAAAACAAAAAATGTTTTTAAAAATCTATCCCCAATGCAAATCCGCAGCAAAATATAACAAATCTTTTATTGTAATGTTCAATTACCTTTCATAGTTAAATTTCTATTTGAACTATGGGTTTCGACTGCAGTGACAAAATCCATATAAATATAAACAAGTGACTTTAGACATTTTGACATTGACAGCCAACTGTCAATTTAGTTTGAATGCCATTGCCTCTGTGGTTTAAGCACTTGACTTGTCTAATCTACAGGTCTTGGGTTAGAATCCCGCTGTACCAATGTGATTTTCGATTTTTAATATGTACATAATTTACCCGACGTTCTTACGGTGAAGGAAAACATCGTGATGCCTGCTCATATCGGCGAAGAAATTCAAAGATTTGTGAAGTCAACCAACCCACAATGCAGCGTTGACTATGACCTAGTCACCCCTAACTTAGGGTAGGCTCCGAGCCCCTCGGTGGGGACCAATAGCTGGTAATGAATGCCATTGGTCAAATATTTGTCAATTAATGTCATTACAGTTTAAACTTACATACATACAGTGCAATATATATGTTTAACTATAGTTTTTTTTTTATTATAAGATGGAAATTTCAAAAAATAGAAAAGAAATGAAATTAAAATAAGAATTGTATATTGATTTATATCAATAAAGTACTAGTAAAATGTAATTAGGTAAAATGCAGTTTTTAGTATTATTGTATTACACTAATTAAGAATCTATTTTATCTTGATTATAATTTCATGGTGTTAATTGTAGATTTACATCTTGGATAATTTTCATATCTTGAAGTTTATGTTAAGTTAATTTTTGGCATTTCCTTAACTTTCCAGATTCAGTGTATCATTTTGATTCTTTACTAACATAGCATTAATGTTTTGATTATGTCCTCATCAACTTGCCCTTATTCCTTATGGGGGGTCGGCACAGTATATGCTGCTCTTCCATACATCTCTATCAGCCGTCATATATGAATCTACTCCCTCCTTAAGCATATCCTTCATTCTTAACACTTTCTGATTCATGTTCCCATAGTCTCGTCGCATATGTCCATACCACGCTAATCTTTTGCTTCTCAATTTCTCCACCACTGGCGCTACTTTCAAACTTCCTCTAATGTACACATTCTTAACTTTATCCATTCTTGTCAAACCACACATCCATCTGTGTTTTGATTATGTAGTGTGTATAAAAAATGATATTATAATAACTTTAAGACTGTACTGTTACTAGATTTAGGGCCTGTCCCACCAAATTGTAAATTGTCTCAGAACAATCAGCGTAACATATGTGATGCAAGTATTGGTTTTTGTTGCCATGACAGTGACGTCATTTTTAAGCTGAGCCTCTATCAGCCAATGGTGGGACAGTCTCTTAGTATTTATGCTTGAATTCAATAAAAATGACAATTTACATGTCACTGGTTGACAATATCTTTTATTATCTATGGATTTGTTTTATAAATTCTCTGTATTTGATTTGTTGATACAAATATGTCTGTTTTCTAAATCTATGATTACAGTGTATGATTACAGTAAAAATTGTTTAGATTGGTATATTTCCAAGGGTGGATCTAGGGGGGGTCGTGACCCCCCCCCCCTCCAAGGTCAAGAGCTTGACAAAATATATTTACATTGTCAAGCTCTTGACTTGACCACAACTTTGTGACCCCTACCCTGGCGCCAAAGCTGGATCCGCCCTTGATTATTCCTCATTTCTATTGAATTTGTATTTAGTATAAGAAATATGTAAATAATGTAAGAGTTGTTAGGACCACGCAAAATCGAAATCTATATCCCTGTCTACCCGTTTATATTATTAGGGATAAGTGCTTTATAGATAGATATGTAGTAAATTCACTACTTAAGTACTAAACATATTTTTGCAGATATTTCTTAAACATTAATTAAAAGCTAGGTGTATAACTCAAAATAGAACCAAATATTGTGTTAGTTGTAAGGAATTTAATCAATGTGTATACTGCACTCAGAGTCATCACTTAGTGTTAAACTACAGTTATGACTTTGCTGCAGTTAATCATGTAAATTAGTAGTTTATTTCCATTAATGTTTCCGCTCAAAATTAGTATTTGCTATAAAAAAATTAGATTTTTTTTGTCTGTGAAAAAATCTATGGTGCTGATTGCCATTGGTCAATATTTTTATATTCATTTTTTAAATTACACTTTTAATTTAAAAAAAAAACTCTAAAATCAGCTTAAACAACCCTAAAAATAGATTTATTTCGAGTACCACAGGATGGCCTCACTATTAACTACTCAGAGTATAATTAAAATGTTTCTTACCACTGCCCAAATATGGTAATATCAGTATGTGCTTACAACTAAGTCATTTTAAAAGTAAATTAGACTTTAAGTAAATATGCTCAATGTATCTTTTTATTTTGCTATTTTTAATTCAAAGTAGTAAAAGATTTAGAAATTTGTGGCCAGTATTGTTTGTCTTTAAAATTATCAAAAACCATTCCCAAATGTTGACAAAATTGATTTAAAGTTAAAAGACATAAAAAGAATAATAATCAAAACATAATGCATTTTTAATATATTTAAGTAAGTTATAATATATCAAAATTAATTTATTGTGATTAAACTTTCGTAATTTATGAAGTTAAGAAACATTTTTTTCTTAATTTCCCAAACAAAATCTAAAGAAAATAAATATGTGTCATATTTAGTGTTCGATGTAGTATTTTATAATAATTCTATAATTCCAGTAAACTATAAATACGAATAAATTAATGTAATCAACTGTTGTGTCTTTATTCCTATTACGTGTTCAAATAAAAACATTCAGCTAACTTCACAATAAATCCAACTTGCGCCATCTAGCGAGTTAAATGGACTTTTGCATTAGTTCATGAAACCACCGTGAGATGGCATTGTTTACAAAATCACCTTAACAGTTGACATGTTTGAAACAAAAAATTAAGAGAAAACGACTTTAAAACAAACTGGATAGTTTTTAATTTTGAAAAGTGCGAACAAATAGTAGTTTTTCCGCATCAAACAAAATACGGTAAAACCTCGGTAACTTAAAAAAATAATGTTTCCTTCCCATCAGAGCCCAAAACCTTAAAAACAAAAACCCTTGATAACTACAAACCTCTATAACTTAAAATATTTTGTGTTTCCCTTGGACTTAAACTTATCGAGGTTCTACTATAAATCTAAGAGTAACCCATCACCCAAAATTCATTTATTTTATGAAATTACGGAATAATATATTGTTTGTTGAAAATTAATTTTTTTGCTACATAAAAATTGATCGATCAGATCAATACTTTCTTTTTCAAGTTTGCTTAGAGAAATGTAGATCTATTTCTTCTTTCCTTTAGCTTTAGGCTCGGGTTCTGGTATGGAGACGACTTCGGGCGTCGGCGGCGGCCAGTACTTGTCGAAAAACTCGTCCGTGATCGCAAACGCCAGCGGCAGCAAATGACTGCGTCTGTGCCAATCTTCTCTCTCCCTCTCGAGTTCTTCTTCTTTCTCGCGCTCTATTTCATTTTGAAGCTGAAATACAAGACAAAAAAATATCTTAAAATGCCTGCATAATTTTTTTTATAGTATGACACCAGGCGTTCG
Source organism: Papilio polytes (assembly GCF_000836215.1). Lineage (NCBI taxonomy): Eukaryota > Metazoa > Arthropoda > Insecta > Lepidoptera > Papilionidae > Papilio > Papilio polytes. Next base: position 955,856 of record NW_013526804.1, on the reverse strand, counting down.
AAAATATAACGTCATAGTTAATTTGCTATTTTATTTTTCAAGGCGCTATTATTTTAGACAAATCAATGTTTAAAATTTTCATTTTGTGCCATTTTGTAAGATTCCTTACCTGGATTAAATGTAAATATTGTTCAGATT
>NW_013526804.1:924309-954620 GCF_000836215.1 Papilio polytes | reverse complement strand
GAATTGGTTCCATTTTACGCCTGTCTTCTGTGTGGTCGTGGTATTACACCGGGCGTGCCGGCCCTGCAGTGCTAAGAGGTTAAAGCCGGCACTACTACTGTAAAAAGTATACAGTAATTGTAACCATTTATTTCTAAGTGATCAATATGGACTTACAAATCAAAAATATAATGAGTTATCTTCGTTAAATCAGTGAGACAACATTGAAAGTCTTCAAAAGTAACTACATGCTTGGAAGTAGACGCTGTGGGGGGCAGGCTGGCGCCAGACGTCTCCTCCGGCTTGTAAGACACCCCCACATCCGCGGGCGCGGGCAACTCATCGTACTGTGCCAGGTATCCTGCTGCTAGCAGCATAATATCCTGGTAATATGGGATTGCTAAAGGTATTTCTTTATTTACTAACTTTCCCCGCGACTCCGTCCGCGTGGAATTAAAAAATACAAAAGTGAGTAGCCTATGTGTTCTTCCAGACTATCCTCTACGTCTATACCAAATTTCATCGAAATCGGTTTAGCTGTTTAGGCTACAAACTCTAACAAACATCCATCCATCTAAACTTTCTCATTTGTAATATTAGTTAGATTGCCAACAATTGATTGATGGTTAATTTTATTTAGTTCTGTGTGTCATGTACCTTAAATCTCTTAAGCATGCGTTGTCGCGTCGCTGCGTCGAAATGTTGAATTTCCTTCATCCACTCGCAAAACCATTGGATGAGCACAATCTGCGAAGCTGTAAATATATTTTTCTGTATATGTATTTAAGAATGGATAAAGTTAAGAATGTATACACTAGAGGAAGTTTGAAAGTAGCGTCAGTGGTAGAGAAAATGAGAAGCAAAAGGTTAGCGTGGTATGGACATATGCGACGAGACGACGGGGACATAAACCAGAAAGTGTTAAGATTGAATGTGGATGGGTACAAAGGAAGAGGAAGACCGAAAAAACTATGGATGGATTGTGTGAAAGAGGATATGCTTAAGACAAGAGTGGTTTCAGATATGACGGCTGATGGAGATGTATGGAAGAGCAGCACATACTGTGCCGACCCTCCGTAAGGGACAAGGGCAAGTTGATAATGATGATGTAGATGTACTTCTAACTTCACCTATCGTGCTCATCGGAGAAGTGTTAATATTTTAGTACTATTATGACTATTACATCAGATGGGATCTGTAAAGTGAGAATCTTCATATTATCTATACTATTATAATAAAGCGTAAACACACACTTCTTTGTAATCCTAAGATGTCAGCAATAATACCATATTTTTGAATAATTCTTTCTTTTTTAAAAAGTCCTACACTTAAGTCACACTTTAGGCTATATATTTTCACGCTATTAAACTTAGGGGGTAAATATTTTGGATAAATAGCTTAGTAGTAGTAGTAGTAATTTGACAAATCTAAACAATAAATAAAATTTTCATAATTTCATGCGGATGAAGCCGCACGGGAACAGCTAGTTAATACTTACTTTTTTCAAAACCGTCCTCCTGAGCTCGTCTCAACAAATTAGCTAACGTATCCAAAAACCAGAACTCAGCTAAACTGTTCATGTAGTTCTTACATCCTGTGATTTCTGCCAATTCGTTTATATACTTCTGAGGATGTGTACTACATATCCTGGGAATCTTCATAGGATCTATATCAGTTTTGAAAACATCTGGCAGAACATGTATTCGATTATGTTTCTCGATCATTCTTATTTTTTCGGGTAACATTTTCCTTAGAGATGGCGTAGGAAATATTCCAGGCTGTTCTTCCGCTACCTCTTCAGTGGGATACGTTCGTTCTTCTTCTAATACTATTTGTTCATGTTCTGCTTCTATTTCTTGAACTGGCTCTAGGCAATTGGATAAATGGTTAATAACTATCATTTTGAAGTTTAGAAGATAAATTTTGCATAACAGATATGTGAGAAAGACAGTTAACTAAGGAAATGAAATGAAGAATATAAAATTACCACACTAAACACAAACTAAAATAAACACAAAACAGTAAAGTACTTAAATAAGTATGTTAGCAAGTCTGTAAGCTAGTTTGCTTATTAGCAAATTGTTCAGCTACCCTCCGTTTTAGTATAAAAAACTGTATTACGGCAGGGCAGTGCGGCCAGTTACTATATCTGCTAAAAGTTACAGTACAAGCAAAATACACAGATGCAACGAAAACTGCGAATGAAAACGAATGTAAAGGTCTTAGTAAGGAATGCAGGAAAGTGACTAGGTGATGACTGCAATGGCGAATGATAGAGGAAGACAAAATAATGAGAGCAGTGAAATGATGAAGAATGTAATACTTAAAGGTTAATTAAAAAGAAGTGAAACACAAAAGACGGAATACAGAACGAACTGGTTAGCCACGCTTTGATTTTTTTATAACATAAAGTGGCAAACGAGCAAGCGACTACCTGAATCCACCGAAATAGAAAGCGACCACTGCCCACAAACATCCGCAATTGCAGATGCGTTGCCTACTCTTAATTGACGGAGGAGGACGCACATAAAGAGGATATTTCCCCTTCCTATGCATCTTCTCCACCGTCAAATCCACTTTTCCTTCCCATCCTTTCCTTTTAAGAAAAGGGTGGAAAGGGAAAGGGACTAAAATTAGGCTTTGATTTTTATTAGCTTTTTGGTACACATTTGGTACACACACTCCTCCACTTTTAGTTGTGCAACTAAATAGTCGAATTAGCTGAGAAACAAACTCCCACAACAGTTATGCAATAGTTTAGTCAAAAAGACCTAATAATTTGTGTCTACATACCATCTTTGACAGATTCCTCCGAGCTAAGCGAAATGTCCTCTGATTGAGGCACAGTCCTCGCGCACACCACACCCGCTTCCACCAACAGCTTCTTCAGATCCGCGGAGTGGCATACTTCTATCTTATGTGACGTCATCTTGAAAACAACGATTAATAATATTTTAATATATTAATGCAAGTAAATTTGACATCACATGTCAAAAGAATGGACATGTTTATTTTTTTTAATTACATTATTGTTGGACGGTTACTTTCCCCCGTCCGGGGCTCTGGAGGTGTGGGACTATTGAAACACTTTCTTCTAGTTAATCATCATTATATTTAAAATATCTGAACCATATTTTATACAAAGTCTATTTAGTCCTACAATGTTACTTGTTCCGTGTCGAGATGTGAAGTCTCACTTTATTTCATCTAATGTAGAATTCTTAATAATTTAAATTATACATTATTCTAATTAAAAAAACCATCCTCAGTGTGTACAGTGTTGCCTGCCAGTATACAAACATATAAAAACTCCAACAATTATCTTCATTGCCATTTATAGAAACGATTATCATTTCAAGTAGATACTTATCCATTTATACAAAACAGGAAGGAGATTTCGATTGGATGAATTTTGAAGAGTTTTGAGTTTAATTCCTAGTAATTATGCATAACAGTTTCTTATTACCATATGGAGCACCAAAACTATTTCAAACGACCGTGTCTGATGTCAAAAGGGGGTCGGCTGTAGTGATATTAATATTCAAAATCTAGTCTCAGTTATAGTTAGAGGGCGTTAGTAGTCAAAACAAATGTATTATTACATCAAACAACGGGTAAAGTATAGGAATTCATTAAGTCCGCTTTACGGCACAATTACGACGGCGGTACTAATTGGAACCAAAATACGAGGGCGATGCGCGCCCAAATACAGGGGGCTGGAGACCCGAATGACGTCGCCAAGGTAGATGAGGTAGCGGGTAAATACTAAACTAGTCAACACTTAATATAAGTATTGATTTCTCCGCTAATCGTTTTCAACTTGGACCACAACCGATGTTTCGTTCGTCTCGAATCGTAGGCATCACTCAACACGTCCTAATTATAAGGGACAAAGAATTTTGTTACGATTATGTTGGTATCTTAGTGGGCGTCTTGCCCACGGGTGGACGTTGGGCAAAACTGCGAGGTGGTTCCCTATAGCTGAATATAATTTATTTAACAACTTTTATTGTTTTTTAAAACATATCTTTAAATTTTTTTAAGAATTTTCAACTGTTATCGACCACATTTCTAACGGATTGTACACTGCTCGATAATAGATGGCAGCACGAGTAGAAAACAATAATAGCAAAGTAACTTTATTCCTTCCTCAATATAGAAAAATAATAATAAGAAAACAGTAATTAAAAACAATAATTGAAAAGAGAATACTCACGTTTTCTGTTTAGCATTATTATATTCTTGATTTTAGTTATCCAACTACTGTATTACTAGAAACATCGTTTAATTTCAGCCTCCTTCCATATTTCTTTAAACGATGAAACACTAAAACAAAACGAAAACTAAATTAGGTTTCAATATCTAGATTAGGCCTTCGACTATTACTAAACTATCTTAACGTAAACACAGTTATTATTTTAAAAAATGATTTAATCTTTACTAATATAATAAAGCGTAAACACACACTACTTTGTGGCGTAGAATCTCAGAAATCACAGCATATTTTTGAATAATTATTTTTTTAATAACTTACGTCACGCTTTAGACTATGTATTTTCACGCTATTAAATTTAGGTGTTAAATAATTTGAATAAAAACCCTAATGTGGGAAAGAGACCATAAGTTGCTGCCAACATCAAGAAAGGAAAATTGCCATGGCAAGGTAATTCGTATTTTGACATTTGCAATTGAGAATTTGATTGTGAACAATAAAATAGTTTTTTATAGTTTGATGCGGATGAAGCACAAGAACAGCTAGTTAAATATACGAGTACTATCATTCTAATGAATACTTCATGCAACTTAATCCAAAACCATTGAAATAAACGTCCGAGAATGAATGTAAAAATCCTTTGTCCAGTTTACCTACGGGCTATTGAATTGTGCCTAATTTCATATAAAATATCTCGGTATTTAAGAAGCTCAATCAGTAGGGGTTTAGCTTACAAGAGCCCCACTCACCATGTCACCGACAGATCATGAATGTCGACTATTTGTAATTTGCCAAGATTTGACAAAAAAATCCGCACATTGCACATCGAATAAAATCACATGTGATATAATTCGTTACTTTGTTATTTTACTATAAATATAAACATATTTTATTTTCTCTTTGGAAGAACAGAGACAACAACATGAGTTAACTCAATAATTCCCTTGACAATTGCACTGTCAGTGTTATCGAATGAGACATTGTTAGCTGCACAAATGACGGGTAAAAGTGTGATTTTGTGAATTGTTTTATATTTCCTGGTCGTTTCACAATTGGTCGGATTTTACGATCTACCGGTGACTTATTGACGTCGACAAATCGTGCGGACATTCGCCGAGGTCTGGGGTTCGATTCTATCCCAATCAAAGTTTAAGGGGACGAAAAATTTTGTTTAATAGTTTATTAGTATAACGTACATATGCATAACTAAGTTTTAGTTCGCTCAATTGTTCGGAAGTTTTATAGAAATGTTTAACGACCGTTAAAATCTAATAGGGGTGGCTAGAGACAAAGATAGTTGTGTAAATTAAATCAACTGTAAAATCGATCTTGAATAGATTTTTGGGTTAGTTATGTATTTTTACATAACTTTTTTAATTCATTTGCTTTTAAAAACAGATAAAAGAGACGAGTTTTTGTCAATCCATTTTATTACCGGCCTTCCATAATTAATTATTGGCTTCAACTATAGCAGTATTCTATTCGTAATTTTTAGCAAGTTTAAGAAATAAGGGGTTACTGGGGTTAATTATAGTACTAAACCCCGATTTTATCAAAGTCAAAAAGGTTTATACGATATAATAGCAATACTAACAAATTTACAGGCACATTTCCCGCGTTCTAAGACTCTGCCTACCTCAAAAAGAATTTTAATGCGAGTCGTACGTGAGTTTAAAAAAGCGTTTACCATACGCACTTGCTCTTATATTATGGGCTATTTCTACGTAATGAGGAGCGTTTGTATGTGTGCGTGTGTGCGTACACATTCGTGCGTGTAGTGCGTGCGTGGCAAAAATGCAACTCCGCGACTTGGTTAAATATCGGACGTAAAGGAAATCAGTGGAGTGGATTTTTTATATTAAATATTTATACTTGATATTAAAAAAAAATATGTGATAATTTTTATTTTTTTAAAATTGTTGTGTCACGCTATTCCTTGTTTTTTCTTGAGTTATGTTTTATTTATAACTAAAACAATTTGATTGTGTATCAATCCCTAAAAAATGCTATTAATAAGTAATTTGGGTAAAAACACTCAAGTTGACTTAAGCTACAACTTAGAAATGTTTTAAGATCGTAAAACTTTAAAACTCGCGTTTCAGCGCTTGTTTATTTTTTGAATCACACTTCAAAAATGTATGAGATTGAAAAACACAATTATAGATTCAAAAAAAAATTACCAACATTCCTTTAAAACAAAGAAAAAGGATTTAACACATCAAAGCGTCTCAAAACAAACATTTGAAACCGCGACTCTATTCATTCTGCTAGTCCCAACTTCCCCAACTAGCAGGGTGAATGAACTTACGAAATGCACGCACACGCTCACACTAATATGTACAGACGCACACATCGATATAAGACGACACATTGCCGTAGGTAAGTGACGAGAAATACTTTAAAATACCATCAACGTATCCTGAACGCCCGCAGGAAGTTGTAGCTTCCTCGATTCGTAAGACATTCATGCACTTTCGATGCATACATTTCGGTATATATATTCTTTATTAAATACTAGCTTTCGCTCGCGACTCCATCCGCGTGGAATTAAAAAAACAAAAGTAAGTACCCTATGTGTTCTTCCAGAATATCCTCTACATCTATACCAAATGTCATACAAATCCGTTCAGCTGTTTATGCTACAAACTCTAACATCCATCCATCCATCTAAATTTTCGCAGTTATAATTTTAGTATGATATGACTAGCTATTGCCCGCGACTTAGTCCGTGCAGTATTTAAAAACAAAACTACGTATTCCTCTAGAACCTTAAATTTTTGGGGATGAATCGTATCCTGTATTACTCCAGACTTTGTTCTTATCTGTGCTAAATTCCAATAACATGTATTAAATCGTGGCAGAATTATGGAGGAAACATGAAAAAACAATACTAAAGTATCTCATAGGAACCCTCACTATTTCCGGGCTCAAAAGTCATATGTGTGTTCTTCCAGACTATCCTATAAATCTATGCCATATTTCATCGACATCAGTTTAGCAGCAAACATCCATCCACCCACCTTAACATTTATAATTTTATTTAGTAAGATTATCTTTCCTGACATATCGATAGTGTCTTACCCTTTCTTTACACTTCTCAAATATCAAAACTTTCAACCTTATTGTAAAGAAAAAAAGCCATATTATTCGGTAGATACAGTATGTTTAAAAATACGAGTGTACTTTCTTATTTTTTTGTTTAATTTCAAGAATAGCTACTTTGTATAGATTTTGGTAAGTCAATGAGCAAGATGATTATTTTTTAGTTAATGTTATGAGCTTTTAGTTCAAATTAGCTTAAACCCCAATTCTGAGGCATGTTTCAAAATTTCATTACAAAACAATAAAGTTTGTAACGCAAATAAAAAACAACAATAATTAACTACTTAACACTGGCATAAAAATTAAAAACCTTTGCCTCTACAAAAAAAAAGATAGATTGACACCTGTCAACAATTTTTCCCGCCGTTTTGAAGTGTACTCCATCTTGAAATCGCGCTTCAAGTCACCTGGGGCGAGGCCGACGGCCATGTTTGGTAACCAAAACAACTTTTATATTCAATGACGATTTCTAATTACGGAAAAAAAATAGTTCCTCGCTTTAATATTTTCGCGGAGGGTTGCAACATTTGGGGTTGGCGCCGGATGATTTCGCATAAAGCCCTCTCTTACTCAGGAATCACTCATTACACGTCGGGAATTACGTCCTCATGGGTTTTTGAAACTTCTATTTACATTTCACTTTTACCACAGATAATGTGTAAGTAAAATATTCTTATAAGCCACCTCTGAATATTCATTTGCATGTAATTTTCTCAACTTTACTGAACTAAAACATTCTTTGTGTGTGTGTCATATCACCCTTATAATTTCTTTAAACAAATCTAAATAATAACGTACTCAACTAACTTTAGTCCCTTTTCCTTCCCACCCTTTCTCGCATAGAAATAGGATGGAAAGAGAACGTGGATTTGACGGTGAAGATGACGCTTAGGCAGAGGAAATATCCTCCTTATGAGCGTCTCCACCTCAGTCGATTAAGGGTAGAAAAAGCAACGTCTATGAGCTGCGGTCGCTTCGTTACTTTGGCGGATTCAGTTGGCCGCTTGCTCGTTTGCCACCTTATAATATAAAAAATGTGCAATGTTACCTACAGTAAAAATCGCGATAACTGGAAATAATTACAATTTCGTGAGACATTATCTTAGAATTAAGACGTCTCAAATCACGTATGATCTACTGGTGACGGCACCAACTAGTTTCGGACCTATCAGACCTATCTTCGGAGTGAATTCTTAATTCGCTTCCTTCGCAGTCGCTTCGCGTCGATAAGGGAAATAATTTAAAAATAATCAGTTTATTATTTTACAGATTATTTTTCTAGTGAAGACTTCGCCATTTTAAAACAGGAGATCTAGATGTCTAACTTATAAATTAATCATTTACATTCATTGCCAAATATTATAAAACTAAATCATATATAAAAATATAAAACACTAGCTTTTGCACGCGACTTCGTCCTCGTGAAATTCAAAAAAATAGTAAAAATATGGCCTACTCACTGATAACGTAGCTTTTTAATGGTGCAAGATTTTTGAAATCGTTGCAGTTTTTGAGTTATTTCATTACATACAAAAATCTAAAAGTACAAATCTATTTATAATGTTAGTATGGATTAATTTGTGATTTCGCTACAAAAAATGTTCAATTTAACAAGCCTAAAATCGTTCATCAAACCTATCTTTTTTAATTTCAAACTTTAATTAACTTTAAAAGCAAGTAAGTGCGTAGGCAATTATATTTTAAAAGCAATATCGATGGCAACACTGAACCATAGAGCAATGGTATAGCTAGAATTCATTATGAATTGTAGTTTTTTCCCGCTCGAAAGTTGAATGACCGCTCGGCTCGAGCCTTGTGGACGCTGGGTAATTCATCAAACTGTAATAATGTGGGTAAACTGAGGCTCGGGATGCCTCCTAGATGCGTAGGGGACGATTCAAACAATCCAGCGTTGAAGCGCTTAATAGATCTATGTTAAAAAAAATTGTAACAATACCCATCGTGCTTGAATTTTAAAAAGTAAATTAACAACGCAAGACTATATATCTATTGATAATTTCATATTGTTAAAATTCAAACATTTTTTTTATTACACTAAAATAAAACGTTATTATGTTAATTAAGTAATTTTTTTCTGTTTTTTTTTCACGTTAAAAAAATTTTTTTTGACTGATTTTTTTTTTAATTAAATGGATAATAATTGAAAGCGCTTTATGTATTTATCTATGAAGCGCTAACCGCTAGGTGATAGACCGCATCCCCTATCTATCGTAAACGGGGTCGTCGGCTATTGGCGGAGGCTTGCCATTTTCTTTACTGAAATCATGAAACGCCACCCTTTGTGCCAACAGTGCTTTAAGCAAAACAATACGCCATTTTAGCTTTTTCCCACTGCTAATCTAGGGGCTCTAGTCCATAGGGTAATGGCCGGGGGGTGGTTTGGCTTAGGTGACTGCCTTATATAGGGTAGGGAAGCGATAGTTGCAGCTAATTCCAACTAATTGGTCCTCGACCTATTAAGATAGTTTCTGCGTCAGCTAGTGACAAGTTATCCCCTTCGGCATTTATCATTAAACTAGCTGCTCCCGCGCGGCTTCATCCGCAGGAATCTATAAAGTTTTTATTTTATTGTTTACATTTGTCAAATTTTCAATTGCAAATGTCATAATTACCATAATAACCTTGCTTCCTTAATGTTGGCAGCTTGTAGTTTATGGTCCCTTTCCCCCACGTAAAGGTTTTATTCCAATTTATTTACCCTCTAAGTTTAATAGCGTGAAAGTATAGTCTAAAGCGTGTCTTAGTTGTAGGGCTTTTTATTGAACATGAATTATTCAAAAATAGGCCGTGATTGGTGACATCCTACGCTACGAAGTAGTGTGTGTTTACGCTTTATTATATTAGTATAGAAGTATAGATATCTTTGTATTTAAGAAAATTGAAGGAGCAACATGATAATGAGGAGATATACGTGCAGTTTTTGTGGAGTTTTTTTTTTAAAATTTCGTAATATAAAATACCGGCCGTGTCTATGCGGAATTTTTTTAAAAAAAGTGAATAGCCTATGTGTTCTTCAAGACGATGTCGTCGATATTTTAAAGATACATAGTAACACATATCCATCCATATTTTCGCATCGATAATATTACTAGCAACAGCCCGTGATACCGTCCGTGAAGAACAACATTTGATTATTTGTTATTAACACAAAAAATATTGTAAATAATAAGAAACATAACATATACTAAATATCAATTTGTCATAGATTAAAACCTCATACCATAAGTAAAAGTACTAATTTCATACTTTAATGACAATCATATTTGAATTCTTTTATAACCCCTTCCTTTATTAATTTTGGAATGAGGTTATTAAAAAAATAAATCTCATATCACACAGATAACTATCAGGACTGTACTTTCCGTGCATCAGACAAAAAGTCTGTAATAGAAATGGTTAAAATTGAATCCAAAGCAATTTTTGAACATAATTAATTTTTCTGATTGATAGATGACTTAAGATAAATGTAAAATGTGCTTTATATTATAGATCCAGATTACTTTATATAAATAGTAATTACTCAAAACAAGCGATACGAAACACTATTTATTACAATATCAAAACGGCAACACTACAAGCTTGGCGAAATGGGATCATTTTTAAAAATCAATCACAACTACTTGTGATTTTTTTCTGCAAACCTTCCAAATTTTTAGATTGCGGAATATATTTATTCAGGAGCTAATTTTAGCCGAACATAACTGTACCGAGATACCATCTTTTAAAATTATTTTTAACGTTCGCATTAATTACACCGTGTGCAAGCAAGCGTCGTGAGTTAAAATCTGAAAATCGTCATATGATTAAATCAAGCGCGGACCGGTCTGATGGGTGCCCGCCTCTACACCGCAAGACCAGGTTTTTGCGGAGCAGGTGACGGGATGTGAGTCTCTTCTTATTCACCAACAGGGTCAAACACCTCTAGCGACCAGTGTGTACCCCGCTTTATGTTTTACAACCCTTTTATTATTGTTCAACGGTATATTGGACAATTTAAAAAAAAAACGAGGAGGTTTCGATCCAGAAAATGCTGTGTAAAATACGGTAATATTCCAATGGTTAAATTCGTTTCATGAAGATATTTATCATGCGTTTCAAAAATATGAAAAAAGGTCATCAATACAAAGATTTTTATATCGGTGCTGAAATCAAAATATAAAAACGACTAATTATATGGTTTATTTTGTTAACATTCTCAATTTATTTATAAGTGTAAATTATTATCAAAAGTAACAGAATATCTAAATCTAAACGAATCCTAAATTTATAATGACAAAACACTACAATTCCTACTTTCAAACGATGAAAAGTAAAAAATATAGACGCACCCATTCTTCTTCAAACACGTTGCATCATTTAATGTTTAATGTCTCTTAAACTACGATATAAATTCCACATGTCGATGTATTAAAAAAACAACAACGACCAACTAATTATAATTCGACGACGCTCCCATACTTTTTCTCGTTCGAAGAATTCAAAAAGTATATAAAACTATACATCATTCGAACCGGTTTCTAACGGCCGTCTATTCTCACCTCTATCGTTGTCGAAAACCAATAAAAACGTTTCTAACTAACAACCAATAACAGGCCGGTGATACGAAAAAAAAACCGGCGGGATCCAGTTTGAAATTAGAATGCCGAAATCGAAACACGTATGCGCACGCTCACACGCACACCGACATCCGACGGACCTACCGCAACATGCCTTATCAAAATGAACGTTACATAAAAATGAATTCTCCGACTGTCTACTCGAACGCAGCGGATGAAAAATAACAATTTAAATTCGTTTTGCGTATTAAATTTTATGTTATGTTAAAAAATTCATCATACATACCCAAGTCGAGACGATTCGCATTCATACTAAACAGATAATTTTCGAGTCACACACGCACACACATGCGCCGAAATTCAAAAAGCGAACGCGCCGAATGAGATAATCGGTATTCATGACGCACACAAAATGTGCGGGTTGCCGGGCGATAGAACGGGATGGTGATAGTTTTCCTGTTTCGTTCAGCCAAAATGCGTCCGATATAAGAATGATGCTTCTAAGGCCGTTGACCTTCACAGTACGCGCAGTTTGGACTGTTGATTTTTTTTTTATTGAGCACTTACACTTAAATGGCAGTTGCGTTTTTGCACCACAGCATGTGACCGCATATTATCCTTTATGATATTTTATCCAAAATAATTACAATTTAATTGAAAGTAAAAACAATATAATTAAACCAAATTATTTGCGTGTTTTTAAAATAATTACTTCCTGTGAATATCATTGTATTATTATGTTTGGGATTTATTTATAATTATTTTTCGTATGAATTGCCTATCTGGGGGAGAGATAATTGATTTTGTGTATTTTGTGATGACTAAAGATAATTAGGAAACCTCTTAATTATGATTTCTTACTCTAGATGAGAAAGTAAACAAGGTACTTTAAAAACAGATTTTTCAGTAGGCCTTGGTAAGATCTAAACAATTGACTCTTGTGGCAGTGGTCAAGACTTATTTTGGGTCTTCCTCGTTTTTTTATAAAAATCTATTTTCGATTTTTATTTACAGCCAGCAACGTCTTTCTATACGGATTAAGAAAATGACAACTATCTCGAACATATTTATACTTTAAAGTAACGATTTTTTATTACAGAATTATGAGAATGCTTCTTTTAAATAACTGCAGAGACTGCACGTTTGGCGCGAGGCTCGGTCGCCGGCCGTTGTCAAGGTCGCCTCGAAATTACCCGCAAACTGGCCACATTGTTATAATGCCAAGATTTTTGAAAAATATTAAAGATATTTATAAAACCTCTTTGTTAAATAACTGGCCAGTAAGAATATAATTCATTTTTTTTCTTATCTGAGTAGGTAGCTAATCGGTTTTGAACATATAAATGGATTACTTTTATTTGTAATATTAATTTTGAGTTACTTTCCTAATAAACAATGGACAGACATAATTGCTTATGACAGAATAAGCAAAACGGAAAGATAAAAGTAAAGTTACAAATAACTTTTTTTGAATAAAACTCACAGATGAAGCTAAAAGTTACCACTAGTTGCAATGAGAGGACAAAATGTAAGTTAAAATGCATGCGTAAAAGACATTACTATCTGATAGATAGAATTTACAAAAGCGTCGGTGACTCAGGGTTTTAGTACTTGACTTGTTATCTACAAGTCTTTGATTCGAATTCTGCCACATACCAATGTGATTTCCGATTTACGAATTTCATATATACGTAATGTACCCGACTCAATGAGGACGTATCGACAGCTGGTGATGAGATAGAATAATTAAAAAGAGTTTAAGCGTGGGCTTAAGATTTAACACCCTATTAAATTTTTAAATGTCGTTTCACAATTCGGCCGTGTGACTTTGAGACAAACAGTATGTTTTTGGTTTTGAATTTGTTGCGTTCCACAACTAATAAACACACACAAAATTGTTAGTTATCTCGTTTTTTTAGTAAATAAATAGCATATATATCTCCGTACTGCATAGCTAAAATAAAAATTTGAAAGTTTTTCAAATTTGTATAACAAAAATTTTGTAAAACAACGCAGTGTGATTTTTGAAAATGTAAAAGTTGTTATTATTTTTGAGTTATAAAAAACTTGTTTTGTGTGACTTTGAAAACAAAAAGTTGCTACTTTTTCAAAATTTGAAATTTTTTTCAATGTAGGAAGCCAACAAGGCCCTTGGTAGTATGACTATACCGAACTTCGATTAGGCCAATGTGACATTTACACTGACCTCTATAAATGGACAGACTATAAAACGTGATATTTTGTGCCTATTTCATTTTTACCATATTCGAGCTGACAATAGTGGCGAGAATTCAAATTAATTATTACATACTTAGTGCGGGCGGACACCTTTGACCAAACTGTCGCACAACGGTTGTGCGATTGTCGATTGTTTCGCAGCCCATTGAACTTTGAGTTACACAACTAACAATCGAGTAGTGTGCGCACCTCCTTATCAACTCATAGGAATCAAAGCGCCACTAAACAGTTTTGCGATAGTTTAGTCAAAGGTGTGCGCGCGCATTTATCTGTTAGTACCATTATAAACGTAACAAAAGCTGACACTGCCAAGCAATCGCCTATGCATTCATAGATATAAGTGAATATTTGCTATAGGTAAAAAATACTCATAACTGCTTGTTCTTTACTCTTTGTGTATTATTCTTTATAGAATGTTTCCCTGTTACTAGAGTGTAATAAAAAGCGAAAAAAATTCCAAGTCAACATCGAGCGGTAAGGAAAAAGGGCAATTTAAATTCATACAAAAACCCAATTTAAATATCAAAATATCTCAAGACCGTGTACGGTCGCGGGTGTATGAGTTACCGTTCGTCTTTTGTATGTGTGTGTATGTGCAGTTCATTGACATTGCGTTTTTTTTTCTCAACCATCGAGATAGGTCATGGTTTTATTTTTAATCTGCATTAAATGTTGGCACTTAGTTTTTTCTATCCTGAAATTATATTTGTACATCTTAAATACCTTAAATTAGTTAATTTTTAGTTTTATTGATAATAGAATTTTTGAATCGATGAATTAATTTGACACTGTTAATTTAAACAAAAATAAAAAAAAACTTTTTTTTTCTACATTCGAATTTCAAATTATGACCGACCAGTATGTTAAAGAATGCTGAGGACAGTTTCTTTTTTCTTTATTTTTTTGTAAAATCCAAGAAAAACGTTATACAATTTTAGAAGGAGTTTTATGTACAAATATTGATTGCTCACTAAGAACATAAGTACACAAAGCATTATCTATACTAATATAAAGCGTAATAATTCGTATTTTTGTATATATTGATATAGCTTAAAAACTACTGCTCTGATTAAAAAAAATCACTAATCTACATTACCACTGAGTTAGTTTTGTAACTGAGTATTTTTAAATTCCACACAAACGAAGTCGTGAGCAACAGCTAGTGTTTTTCTTTAAGAATTAAGAACCTACTTTTACTTACTTAGTGTTAGGAATAAAATTAGTACCGTGCTATAGAATAAGTGCAACTCTAGATTATCGGCATAAACGGCACGTCCGTAGCTGACAGCTGTCAATGTCACTAGAAGTATGGATAGATTGGCGCGTAACTTGAGTCTTGACGAGAAGTATTGCTCTGAGTTAAAAGCGACAGTATCAATTAAATAAGTTGTCTAATATTAGTGAGTTCCAATAACTGTCAGTCTAGTTTACAACTTCTGATTCAAGTAAAAACAATTTAATAACTCTAGTACTAAAGGTGCAGTGGAAAAAGATCTTTTCTAAAGATAGTGTTTGCCCTTTTATACAAATTTAAATTTTTAAACTATTTTCATATATTACTTTAGTTAATGTTAAATTTATTAGGTTATTTTTTTTCAAAATCAATAGCTCATTTTAGAGAATATAAATATTTTTGTATAAAAGGTAAATATAAAAAAACTACTGAACCGATTTCAAAACTTATTTCATCATTAAATGTACTTTATCACTGAATAACTGAATAATATATTATAATAATAACTTGATTTTTTTAACTCTGCAGGGATGAATTCGCAGGCAAAAAAATAACAATTGAACAATTTTTTCATTCAGTAGAAATCTAAATTGAAATAAACATTTTTACCGTTTTTAATTAACATCTACAATTTGTAACAAAATACTAACGTCCTAATTATATCGAAACTAGCTTTCGCCCGCGACTCCGCCCGCGTGATATTAAAAAAACCAAAGTGAGTAGCCCATGTGTTTTTCCTGGCTATCCTCTACATCTACGCCAAATTTAATCGAGATCTGTTCAGCTATTTAGACTACAAACTCCAACAAACATCCATCTAAACTTTGGCATTTATAATATTAGTAAGAAGTAAGATACATCCATCATTGGTTACAAATGCTATTTCCGTCTAGAATAAGAAAAAATTTATCATAACAATTTATAGCGTAAACTTACAAACACGCCCTTTCATTACGTTTACTTTAAGGGCAATGGCAATCGAGCGATAGGAGATCTAACTCGCCGTTAGGTTAGGCTATAAACCTAGGGCACCTGTAGCAGGTGGCGCAGATGTCCTAGACCGGTCCGCACCGAATATAGACGCAGGCTAAACTAACTCCAATACTAAGGCTACAGAACAAAACATTACGCGATTGGACGTCAAATTATAAAAAAAAATCAAATAGTTGCTACTATATACTTTTAATTGATATTGGCACTGAAAAAATCTAATTAAATTGTCGATGATGTTACGAATACTTTCTCACAAATTTTCATGATAGACCCCTTGTAGACATAAATGTAACTAATCATATCTTATGTCGAAAATTAGACAAAATGTCGCTCCTATCTTTTGTATTAGATAATATGTAAAAGAAAGGATTTATATAACTCTAAACTGTCGTGGTTTTTACAACTATAATATTCGTAAGACACGGGTTTCTTACTACGATTGAGTTGTTTTAGATCCCAATATTTCGGCAAAGTTTCATGCGTCATATTCACTGGCTGATGGTAGTGTGTTTTCACACGAACATTATAAGAAAGGATTAGACCGTTACAATACAATAAATATCTTGTAACACTTTTTACATATATAATAAGGCGCTATTGATCTATAGAAGGTTAGAATTATGTCCATCAGGTCAGATAACTTCGTCTGTCTTTATTTTACTGACCTTACATGTTTATTATGACAGAATACAAAAGACCATGAAGAATAGAACTAAACAGTCAAATCGATTAACTCTTACATTGTAACATAACGGTCACATTAACAACGAAAGAAATAAATAAGCATAATCAATTTTAATCTATGACAAACAGCTGTATGGATGACGTTTTATATTGAAGGAGCATTGAACCTGGTATTTTTTATTTCTAATGCATCGTGACGTCACAGATATTTTCACATCGGTTAATTAAATCATGTTCATTTGCAGACAGTGGAATCGCCATTATGCTTGTACGACACGTTTGTACAGACAGAAGAAAAAGTTTTATTGTCAGGAATAAGGAAGGGGAAATATTCCCTTTATATGCGTCTCCTTAGTTAATTAAGGGTAGGCTACATCTGCAATCGCGGATATGGGCAGCGATCTGGTCGAAATCAGGTCACACGCTAATTTGCCACCTTATATAAAAATGTTAGTTGTTTATGTCAGTGTAGTGTGTCGTGCGGACCATCCAACATTGATGTGCGCCGGAATGGAAGCACCGATTGGGCAATTATCTGCCGCAGTCTGATCACAGTGTTCACGGATCTACGCCCAGCGCTGGCCAAATCGGGCGTGGGACTCTGCACAATAAGGACATTGACACACCACCTCTAATAGAATAAGAAGAGTATTGAAGCAAACATAGTACAGATTAAATTGTTTATATTTCAAACTAGGCATACCAAATTGTTGCGTGTTAAAGCTATATTTTTTTTAACTAGTTTTAAAGATTGGACTAAATCGTATTTGCTTATATAACGTTCAAATATAGTTCGACAAACTTATTGGACCAGGTTCATCCATGAGCGAAACTGAATTCCAAATCCGCGAAGAAGTTACTTTGCCACGAAAATAATTTTATCTATAGCTTTCTGGTCATATCTTGTCTTTTGTTATTTTGTATGCTTAAATATGTTTTACAAAATGCAGATTTGATCGGGAATTCAACATTCGTTCCGCTTAGGGAGAAGCTGAAGAACTATTTGTTTCTTATTTAAAAGCAGTAACTACTAGTAATATAAAGGGAATTTTTCTATGCGAATCATTTTTCAGTATTATAATTACATTAGCATTGCGTGCGGTGTGTCGCCACATTAATGTTGTGCTTCTGTGCGTTGAGGCTCGGCGTACACCGGTGGCGGTGTCATCGACCTGCTGTAAGGAGCTTTGCTGCCCGATTTCGATAGCTATGTTCATTGAGTTATCAATCACAGAAGCATATAAAATATTTAAATTTAATAGTGCGGTGATATGAGATCTTTTATCGATAATAATAATAAGAATAAATGATCCCACTCTAACTTGTGACGTCACAGTTCTCAAAAAATTTCGAAAGAGCATCAGCAAAACAAAACAATTTTATAATTTATTAAATTTACTTTATAAGACTTCATGAATGTCAATTCAATTATACGGTACCGTCGTAAACATAATTCATTACAATCCGTCTATGAAACTTCCTAATAGTCAAGACTAATCTGTACTGTTTAATGAACAGCACAGCGTAGCATAGAACAGAGCGGTGCTAATCCCTACACTGTGTCGCTTTATTACTTGTTGCAGACGAATTTGTTTAGTCTAATCTCCACTCTATATCTTTCATTATTCCTCTTAAATGGTACTGACTGCAAAAGTAGCAACATGATACATTTTTAAATTTTCTTCTGTACCTATCTATCTATACATTTAATAAAATTGGAGTGTCTGTAACATCAAAGGAAAAATTACAGATTTCAGTAAGATATATTTGCGTTGCCGATAACAAAAATCGCATTTAATAACATTTTGTCTGTCTGTCCGCAAGCCGCATTTATTCCGGGTAATATCCGAACTGGCTGGATCGATTTCGATCGGATTTTCACTGAAGGGTACCTGACATAGACGGTCATATTATAGACTACTTTTTTTCTTAATATTGCGTGGACGAAGTCGCGGGCGACAGCTAGTTTTAAATATTAGTAGTGACAAAAGATTTTAAAATCTTTTGATTTGTCTTCTTTCATTAAAAGTTTGATTTAATAATCAACGGTTTTTTTGACATTTGTACTTCAAAATACTATGAGACGAAATAAGCAAAGCCTTGTATAACTTAGTACTCCGAAAGTACAAAGGGGTCAAGCAGCCAGAAATTTAGTATAACCATGTGGCATACATTTGAGGTCATCAAATAACGGTGTTACTATGAGGGGGAAGGGGGGGTTCCTTAGGTGCGACCGACTGAGCGTTCCCCGTTTATGCCCGCCATAAACAGAGAGTGCTCGTAACTGCGTTGGCATTAGCCTGTCTCATAGCTCTTACTACAGAAACACAATTTTCATAATTAATAAGATGAACCCATATTTTATTATACCAAAACAAAATAAGGTAAAAGTGTTATAGTCGAAACAATGCGACAATAGGGTTACAAGCTTCCGCCTGCGACTCCGTGAGCCTGGAATTGAAAAAAGCAAGTAGCCTTTGTGTTCTTCTAGACTATCCTACACATCAATGCCAAGGCTCATAGAGGTCCGTTCACCAGCTATAATTTATGAAAATCTGTCCTAGCTCGACAGGGTAAACACTTTAAAAGTTGCGGGAATACACATCGAATGTACAATCTCGAAAATATTTGCTAAACGTAAATAATCCCAACAGCTTCCATCATAACAGTAATTTTGACAGCTCCTGTACATTCCATAGATTAAAAGAACGACTCCATTACTTCTGTGTTCAGATCGAGTTCCAATAGTATAATCGCGCTATGTTCTAGATGGGCACTGTTAAATTTTTACGCAGCATCGAAACGTTGTGATCTAACAAAAGTTCAATTTCCATTCGAGATCAGATGGTAGGATCGATGTCGTTCCCCGGTTTATGCCGTAACATTCTAAAAGTGGGGAGTCGATGATAAAGAGAAAGGATAAACTGTTTATTGCCTTCTTTTAGATCAGCTCTACTAGCTGAGTGTACCGACTGACAGATTTTTTATATACAACACTACGCAAACATAATGTTCATCTCCAAAATCATACTAATATTATAAATGCGAAAGTTTACATGGATGGATGGATGTTTGTTTGAGTTTGTAGCCTAAACGGCTGAACGGATTTCGATAAAATTTGGTATAGATGGAGAGGATAGTCTGGAAGAACACATAGGCTACTAACTTTTATTATTTTTAATTCCGCGCGGACGGAATCGCGGGCGAAAGCTAATATATACTAAATTTTTCATTGTTAGCACCAAAGAGTATAAACATGTCAAAGAAAAGACAATCAATTCTACTGAGGCTGTTTTGTTTCTTTCATTGCCGAAAGAAACAAAACACCCTCAGTACAATAAACCTTCAGTCGTCCCTTTCATATATTTTGCAAAAACGTAGAACACGATATATTATCACAAATCCAAACACAAATTATTCTAAAAGGTCTATTTAAAACTGTAGTTAACGAGGCATGATGACATCAAAAATATTAACCGTTTATTAGTCCGCGTTCCATCCCCCTGTGGGCATCATCCCCCACCCCCTAGCGCGGAACGCACGAAGTTGGCCGCGACGACATCCGACAGGCGACGATAATGTCCATGTGAAAATAGCCACCGCGAAACTATGGGTTTTCTAGCAACGAAATTACATAGATATTAAACTACTAGAAGAGCCACGACCATAAATATAGTTTTCTTTGTTCGGAGTCAAACAAGCAATTGGCTCAATTAATAAGCTAACCACACCAATCACACATCAGTAACTTTTAGATTAGGGGAGATCAAAAAAGAAGTGTGGTTTAAAAGATCAAATACATTTTAAATGGCTCAGTAAACTATAAAGATTTATAGATTACGAAATTCGATTGTTAAGCTATTGTTATTCAGTGATAACGTAGCTTTTTAAAGGTGGAAGAGTTTTTGAAATCGGCTCAGTAGGTTATGAGTTATTTCAATACATATAAAAATACAAATCTTTCCTCTTTATTATCCTCTATATTAGAATAGAGGTATAGAAGTATAGGGAACAAAATTTCAGAAAGTTATATCTCTTCCATTATCTATAGATCAACATTCTCCGGTCCGAGTGTGCATTCAATATTAAATACATATCGACACCTGTTTTATTTCCTATCTGTTGTACGAAAGAACTATTTAATACGTGTGTTTCATTAGTTCATATGAAAAATAACAATCATTTATGAAACCAGAACTTAAACTTTTCTAGAACAAACTTGGAAGCGTCACAACTGAACGAATCCCCGTTCTATAATTAATATCCTATTAAAAAAATGCTACATTTTGTATCTTATGTAATTAATATTACAAATGCGATAGTTTAGATGGATGGATGTTTCTTACAGTCTGTAACCTAAACAGCTGAACGGTCTCGATGAAATTTGGCATAGACGTAGAGGATAGTCTGGAAGAACACATAGATTCATCTCTTTTGTTTTGTTTTAATCCTACGGAGTCACGAGCGAGGCTAGTATGCTCTGATAGAAAGTAGTTCGACACGCAATGAATACTTAAAATCCAGGTGTTAATAACGAAATTGTACATTTACAGTACAAATACGTAACCAAACTAATAACTAATTCATAGAAAATTGCATAGGAGTTAGTCGTAACTAATTAGTTGAACAAAAGTGCAATCGATCGAGTAAGGAAACCCTGGCCGGAGCGTGGCGCCGTCCCAACACGTTGTATAATAAGATTTACTAGAACAAAATACAGCTAAATAGCTCACGTGCAGTATTTTCCTGATAGCATCGCAAACGGTTTGCTATTCGATTCTCGGTTAAACTTTAAAATTTATGCTGGGTTGCTGAAGTTTCGATTTCTTTTAATACTTTGCGATTCATTAATGTTGGTTTGATCTAAGTTTCTTCGTAGAAAAATTCAAAATACTTTCCGAACTTTATCAAGTACGTGAAAAACATTCATGAAGTAATCGAACCAAAACACTAACGAATGGTTAATAGGAGTTGGGAAACCGGCCTTTAGTTCTTTTATTATAGGAAGAAGTGTACCCTTTGTAACGAAAACTTTATGTGCACTTAAAACTGTGTACAGCCGACTTTAAGGGTATATACAATCGTCATTTACAATCTGACAGATGTCAAAACTTTAATAGACTTTGTGATTTAATAATTTAATATACTTACTATATTAAATGTCGTTTCAATATCCGTCTTTAATATTAATTAACACAGTCTTTAAAGCAGAAAGACGAACTGCATAAATGATTCTGTTGAGTAACTTTGAGAACATTTCTTACCGTTTCTTATTCTGATCCACTGGCGCTTCATTGTAGCTTTAACCGTAGATTTCCACTGTCGAAGTTCGTTAACATGTTGTCATCTACCTCAGTTCATTTGGATCAACTGAAACCACAACATGTGTTCGTATTATTTGCTTTACCAATGGTGCGAAATTTAAAGAAGGTTATTTAAGCTAGAATCAACTTCAAAACTACATACAAGTTGTGTAGTTTATTTTGATTATATAACAGTAAAGTAAAGCTACCAGCTTCGGTTCGCGAAAAAATTAACTTAGTGTATGAAGCCGTAAAAATGCCGCTAATACTAACTACGCTGATGCAGACGTATTGCTTACACGGACCGCGGGAATGCCTATTGACATTTCGATTGATAAACTAAAAATACCATTTGTTACTTAAAAAACAAAAAAACACGATTTATCTTAACTCTATAACAATCAGGGGTAGATTACCTATCGAATGACATCACGTTTGTCGAAATAGGTTCACTAATTTATGCTACATGCGGTTACAATCAAATTGGTATAAACCATCCTATTTCATAACCACTCTCTTTTATGCCTTTGTTATCTTTAATAACTAAACGTATCTGAACAATGATAAATTAGTTGAGTAGGATAGCAAAATCATAACACCATCATCTTGCTTTGTCCCTACGGAGGGTCGGCATAGTATATGGTGCTCTTTCATACATTTCTATCAGTTATATCTGAATCCACTCCCTTCATACAATCCTTTCATTGTTTCTTCGGTCTTCCTCTACCTTTGTAGACATCCACATTCAATCTTAACACTAGATTAGTGAACGATATAGAACAAAACTACTGTTTAGGGTTGCATTTGTTTTGAAAATTTACAATAAAATTTGTTTAAACTTCGAATATGACTGATTCGTACCAGTTCTAATTCTCTGATCCGAGTGCATCGCGTGGGTATCGTCTGTTGCATTCCTGTCAAATTGTTGCGTTCCTACAGCCCATACTAGACAACAGTTTAATGTTCTAAATTGATAAATTGGCGTATGCGTGACTGCATTATAAATAGCTTTCGGCCTATTTGTTCCTTGCGATATGAAATCATTCAAATATCTCAAACGTTTGAACTGTCTTTTTCCAACCTTATAAATTACTTAAGCAGCGCCTTAGTTTAGGATTTTAAAAATAAATGTAAACAAAAGTTCTCCTTAGTGAGTTATGAGTGAACAAGAACGGATTTTCATCTGGCCGATTAATCAGTAGTTCTATAGGGCCAACAGAAACAACAACTATTAATTATTATAATGCTATCAGTAGAATAATATTTGCAACAAATTTTTAATAAAAAATAAAACAAAAACAGAACTTTATGCCTGTGGAGATACACCAGTAAGGGTAGATCTAGAGAGATACGGATGAATAGCGTCAAAGATGAGATCAATAATAGAGTGTTGACTGAGATGACGTATAAGTTATGTGGAGGACAAAAACCTGCCACGCCGACTCTATGATGAATCGAATAATGGTAAAAGCTAATATTGTAATTATCTCAATTAAGTTGACTAGAAAACTAAAGGTTCTCGTAGCAAAGTTAAAACCTAATGGAGATAAACAAAAAACTACAAAGTGCAGAGTCAAAGTATTCCTTAAATATATTCCTTGTTCTTTTGTGAGCGCTCCTCTTTGTTGATACAACAGCTCTTAACTTTACAAAGAACGTTTTTTGGGGTTTTTGTTTAAAGTCTGCCGTACACTAACTATACGCTCCTTTATTCAAATACAAAAGGTCTCGACAGACATTAAATGTACCAAGTAAAACTTTCCTCAAAGAGAATACAAACAATTCAAAGTTAAATTAGGTTATTACAGCTATAAAATGCAATTAAATTGATATATTTTGGGATTTTTGACATTTTTCAGATCTGAACTGTCTGGATATTACTGATTAATCTATGATTCTATCAATGAATTTGGACTTATAAGAGCTTATCTATTATGATAAAGAGGAAAGATCTGTATTTTTGTATGTATTGAAATAACTCGAATACTACTGGGCCGATGTTGAAATTTCTTTTACCGTTCGAAAGGCTATATTTTTTAATTTTACGCGGGCGAAGTCGCGAGCAAGAGCTAGTTAAGAAATATTTCAATTCTATTAGCCTCTTTATAAGCAGCAGTAAGTTACTTAAAAGAATGAATAAACCCTATTAAATATACCTCATCACTTCAAAACCAAGACAAGTAATTTAAACTAAACGAAGTCACGAACAGTTAAATTTTATGTTCAGATGAATGTTTAATTAAAAAAAGCCAATTTATTGGCGTAAAAAGGTAAATAAACATGGATTGCCATTGGCGATTTTGACAAAAAAAATATTCTCTATACTCCTTGAGAAAATAACACGTTTTTTTACATATTTCAGCAATAAAAACTTAGTATTAGAATTGCTTATAGACTGAAAACAAACTGACTAAACGTTACATCTGACCATGTCTACCACTGTACCAATACAGAATTATAATATTTATTCGTCCTAAAATGAGTAATGTTTGGGCGAACGCTCGTATTGCGCGGGCTAACGCGGGCGTCACTCGGATTAATTGGCTTGGCCCTGTCACGACTTTCTCCTGCTGTGAATAGTGTTACCATGTTAATGGATGCTGTACGGACAATCTCATTAAAGTTTTAAATCTACATATCAAATATTTACTACAATAATGCTTGGGATAGTTTTAATTATATTCGGTGCCCGAATGCGAAGACAGTCTGTCCAAAAAGCGGTATACCCAGTGGCCCTGCCATCTTTACATTCCCGGGATAATGAGGCGCTCTTGTCTTATTAATTTGAACGAAAGTGAGAAGATCAGCGCTTCTATTGAAGTTAAAGTTAATTTATGCTAGCTTTCACTCGCGACTACGTCCACGCGGAATTAAAAAAAACAAAAGCAAGTATCTAATAATCTTTGCCAAATTTCCATCCATCCATCTAAACTTTCGCATTTATAATATTAGTAAGAAGTAAGATTAGTTGTGCGCTGTGAGATGGACAACAAAAAAATCTCAGTACTTCCAGTTTCTTTTTTTGTTTTATTGTAATTAAGATGAATGACACTGTTTTATGAAAACATGGTTATGACATACTTTATATATCATGTTAAGAATAGAGTTGCCGAATTGACATGTAGGACTTTTTCAATTACTACAGGAAATATGGTAACACTACTCGTAACCACGGGCCATACTAGGCCCGACCTGTGGCAGACGTTCGGCTGACAATATTATTTATAACATAAATTATAGTTCCTTAACAAAACAATGTTTTAATTTTATTTTATTTCATTTGACTTAGTTACTCATTATAATCTATGGTGATCAACCTTTTCACAGCTTCGGTAACCTTATGTTTTAAGAAAAAAATAAAAAACAAAAAGAGCAAGCTTTTAAAATGGCACAAATCTTTTGAAAATCCGACTTTTTCATTTTTAAAAGATAATTATTCACTCGGTAACCTTTTAAATTTGTTTATTGTAGGCTTTTTACAGAAGCAGCGCTTTGCGAAGAGTTAATTATTTGTTATAAAGCATATTGTTATTTAATTTGGTTTGTTTTCACCCCATCAACATCTGTCCTCGCTCGGAACGATATAACGCTTGTCCCATTCATAAACTTTAAGCGGAAAGGAATTCGGTCAGTGCTACACTTGAGTGCAAAATAAACAGGATGGGAAAACGAATGTTTAAATTATTGTATGCTGCGTCTTGTTCTATCTCGTCTCTTCTGTATAGATACATTTATGGTTTCGGTTGCTCTTAACAAACCAGTCTGGGGACGACTCTGGACAATATTGTTACTAACTATCGCGTCATAGATTTCCTTCGTTATTTTGTTTTGTATTCAAACCAACACAGCATGTCTTTCTTATTATAGTCACAGCATCATCTTCGAAACCACATTTTATTTCGCTATTCTAAAGTACGATTACGTTATTATTATAGTGGGACTATAAAACTGGAATCCGCTTGTAACTTGCACCAAATTGAAGCTTTTAAGTTAATTAAGCAATTCCCAGCAGTCCCGTAGAGTTACATCAGGACGGTTTCGGTGGCAATCGTCTACTGCCTCGGCATCCACATTAGGACCTCGATGCTTCGCCTTTTAGCTTATTGCTTTTTTAATGATCGAAATCTCTAACCAAAACTGTATACTAAAGTTGTAGTAGATAGAAAGATGCTTTGTGTTTCCACTTCCGAAACAAAAAACACATATCTCTATTAGATCTAAGAGGATGACAGGGATAGCAATATGTATTCGCAAACGATTAAACAGCATTTATATATCTACAGTCGAACTTAAACACGCGAGAGACTAAACTGCGATATTTTCCTACGCGACTGTATTGGTAACCAATATAGGTATTCTGCACTAGTCAGAGAAAAATCTAGAAAAAAAAAGGAAAGATTTGTATTTTTTTATTTACTGTCATATCTCAAAAAATACTGGGCCGATTTCAAAAATTCTTTCACCATTAAAAAGCTACGAAATCTCTGAGTAACATAGGATATGCTTGTTTACTATTTTTTAATTTAACGCGGACAAAGTCGCGAGCAATAGCTATTTCATATTAAATCGATTACTATCATCAACACTGATAAATATGCAAAAACTTAAATAATTGAGACATGGAAATATCAATACCAATTAATTTAAAAAAAGTTACAGAGTTCACATGACAAAATCACATAGTTTAAAAAAATTCAATGTATCCAGTTGGTGATATAAAAAGAAATGTATGAAGTGTATCACAATGGGGTGGTGAAGTACAGTCGCGCGACAAATGCGACGCGTCGCCGCGCGACACTGACGGACGCTGGTAATTAGTCTTAAAAATTGCGAGCACACCACCCTTGTACACTTCAGGACAAAATTAGTAACACAATTAAGAAAATAAGGTTAAAGTTGTTAATTTTTTTTTTTAGAAATGTAACATTGTCAATCTTTTATATATGTAGCATAATATTTAATTATATTACGCCTGTATGAAAAAATAACTCTAGTAAAAGAAGTGCAAAAGAAACTCTTAACGAAATTAACAGCTTGTCTAAAAGCATTAAAAACACTGTCGAAATCAAATTGCGATATTTTAAATAACGAAATAAACCACATACATTATCTTATTAACTAATTACGTAGTTACAGCTAACATTAAAAATTTCAAATCTAAAACAACATGAATAAATAAAAAATAATATAAAAGTGTGTACCGTTTTTGTTTCCACTGAGTGTACACTCGTAAATAGAAGTTGGAGAGGCGCCGGCGATACGGGCCGGGCATCTGCTGTTCGTTACACCTCGTTCCACTGAGCGGGGTAATTGTACTGTTTTTAATCTGTTGAGGGTAGAAACAAAAAGTATTAATATACTAAAACTACAATAACAATACTGGATCAGTCATATGACTTATGAGACTTAACAAAATGAAATATCGTATTGGAGCGCACACCTTTGACTAAACTATCGCACAACGTTGTGCGATTGTCGATTGTTTTGTATCCAATTCAACTGCTTAGTTGTTCAATTACAAATCTAGTAGTCTGCGGACCTCTATATAAGCTCATAGGAGTCAAAGTAAGACTAGAGAGTTGTGCGATAATTTACGTACATATACGTCGTATAACAAAAATATTTACTTATTAAATAAACAACTAGGGTCAGTTATTCGTAAGATAATATCAGTAAAAGCAAGAAGCTGTAGTAGACAGCAAGACTGTCTAGCTGTGCATCAATACAGACCATCTTCAGACGTACAGACGGGGGTCAAATTTGCATACGAAATCTAATATTATAAAGAGGAAAGATATGTATGTATCAAAAAAAAATAAAAAATAGTGGATCGAATTCAAAAATTCTTTTACCAAAAATAGCTACGTCATCAGTATATAACATATAGGTTATATTTTTAATTTCACGCGGACGAAGTCGCGAGCAACAGCTAGTTTGTATAAGTAAATCTAATATATAATCCATAGTCCATATAACTATAATTTTATAACACATTGTACTACCCCATTGTATTTAACCGCCAAAATGAAACAATAAATTATTCATTTCGTACCACATCTATTCACTAAATGCAAATAACACACAACCATAACGTATACGTTAAACACACACACTACGCGTGTGTGCGTCTAACTATAGTTTGTTTGGCCACTCCCGCGCATCCTCTAAATTCGGCGCGCCATTGGCTTGTTTAGAGGTTAGAAAAAAACGACGATTAGAATGAACGTACAACAGCGAATAGAAATGTTTTAGTTAACGTCTGTTAAATGTTTATGTAAATATAACAAGTTTTGTATTAAACAGTATCAAAACATGTAGTTTTTTAAATTAATACGTGTTTGTGTTTTTTTTAAATATTTAACGCAGATTTTTTTGCTTCAATAAAATTTAGTATAAAGTCAAGTAAAAAAACGTTACAAAAAAATCAATTGAAATAGCAATTTCCGATAAGTAATTTAGAATAGTGTTAAAGTAATAGGCGCATTATAATTTTGCAAGAGTTTTTTTCATTTAACCAACAAAAGCAAGTAAAAACTTTTTTTACAAAAATTTTATAAGATATATTTTTTGTCTTTTTTAATATTTTTTTACATAAAATAACTGTATTAACATCAAGAGTCATACAACAAGTAAAATAAATGTATTTGAGCATAAAATACTTAATAATCACAGAATATATTAAAACAAAATTTTCCACAGACTAAAAACGTTTATGTAAACGTCAAAATGACAGACACACTACTACATTGAAACTTTTTAGTGTGCGTCTAACAATCGCCCCTCTGCATCCGAAATTTGAAGCGTGTTAGATGATTGGCCGCCATTTTGACATGGGTTGGTGTGCCGTAGTTTTTTTTATTGTTAGAAACTGGTCGATCCGGTTATGGCATTAGTTCCATTGTAAATGGCCGATAGAGCGATGGCGTCTCAAGTAGAGGGGAATTTGGAGTTCGTACAATGTTTTGTGTACCTTTTTTAGCAATATGTCTATATATTTTTTTTATTTTAACAATATGTAGCTTGTTTAGAACGATGTTTTGTTAGATATTTTATCTTTAAGATGTGATTAATAAAAAATTGTTTGTTTTGGCTTTAAAAAAACAAGATATAATATCTTGAAAACGTCAAGACTGCTATATACGCTTAGATCTGTCTATCTTTAATTTAATTTAATTATTTTTTATTTCGAATTGTTCAGTTAAAACTGTCAAAACTAAGCGTCAATACTGGTCTTTACACTGTCAGGCAACCAAAAACGGATAAAAAAATAAACATATTTTTTACAATATTTTAAAACAAAAGCATATAAAAAAATAATGGCAAGATTTACATCCAACGAATGATCAAGGCGAATCAAAATTCTTTTTAAAATTAAAGCATCTCATGAAATTAAAAACGACCTTGGCTAAGCCAGATAACAACAATGAGAGGACAAAAGAATTTAAAGCGATGGTTAACCGCACATCTTCACTGCACTACATTTATATGGATATTTACTGTTGTCTCTGTTTTGGTAAAGGGTAAGAAAGAGATGGGAGTAGATATCAATACAAGCGCCAACACAGTGGACGTCTACGGTAATATCAACTGAGCAACACGCACGGACAATTAAACAATCCGACTGACAGCACGAAAATCAAGGTAATGACCGGGAATTGTTTAAAATTCATAAAACGTCCGAATAACGACAGAGGGAGCCAAGCTAACTGAATCCGATCCAATTGAATCAAAAATTAAAAACATATGAAAACTTACGCTACTCATATCAAGATAAATTATTTAATTACGAGCTGTTGCCCGCGACTTCGTCCGCGTGGTATTAGAAAACATACGAACTGTATAAATTACGAAAAGCTACGTATCCCTCGGGAACCGGACATTTCTCGGGGATGAAGCGTATCCCATGTGTACTCCAGACTTTGTTTTATATCTGTGCCAAATTTCAATAAGATATGTTGAACCGTTGCAGAATGATCGAGTAAACAATA
>NW_013526804.1:912339-924194 GCF_000836215.1 Papilio polytes | reverse complement strand
CGTTTAGGCTACAAACGCTAACAAACATCCATCCATCCATCCATCTAAACTTTCGCATTTATAATATTAGTAAGAAGTAAGAAGTAAGATTTGCATTTATAAAGCTCCGAAACTACTTAAACCAATTTTAAAGATTCTTTCGCCATTAGAACATTGTAACATATACAATAACGGGAAGGGTTATGACATGGGACTTATATTCTTTGCCACATAAGCGAAGCTGCGTTGGAATCGCGAGTGTTTACATAAATAGTTGGCGACAACTATTAATTGTGTGACAAAATAAAAACGGTTTATCGATCGGTGTATAGACAGCATAATAATTGATGACAGGAGACAAAGTAAACGCAATTCATGTTAATGTGATCGAGTTTTAAACATGCTTTCTTTCCACTTGGTTTCCACTTTCAACTTCTATAAAACTATCATCACTGTATCTGTGTGTTATAAAACTCTGTTGTTATTTTAGCACCACTAACCTGTGTACTTTACAATATAATTGTATGCGTAATGAGACGATGCAAACGCGACAAGCATGCGACCAAAACGCACTCAAGCATTGTCAGAAGGGGAGACTATTTTTAAAGCGATTGTCAAACGACAACAAAACCCCAAATTGGCCGCAACACACACAAACATACGCACATGTGCAACAATACACGTATAATATAACAACACAGAAACGCACAATCCATCGCACACACAAACAAAAGGCCCCAATTCGAATTCGGAACGCGCGCAGCACAGTTTCCGCGATGGCGGCGCGGTCGTTGACCTCGCGGTTTGGAGGGCGCCGGTGACGTCACGGCGCTGACCTGCCTCACTGGCTCACCGCGACCTTGAACGCTGCACAAATATTTCGGAAGCACGGCCGCACTTTGTACCAAATATGGCCGGCGAAAGCTGTATTGTTTGTGGACATGTTTTGATATGACGTCATCGAATTATCCTATACAAATGAGCAAGTGACCATTCGATTTATTTTAACGTTAATATTAAGAAGATAATCGGTTTTTTATTAAAAAAAAATGTCTGAGTTAATTACAAAAATGTACTAAAACATGGTAAAACCAAGAAAACAACTACTGTTCCTAAAACTACTTTGATAATAATAAATTTGGTAATAGATCTTCCATGATCTATGTTCGATAGATGGGTAATTGATAGAATAGTCGAATAACGAAGTCGCTATTGGTTTTTGTCGAACATTTGAGCCAACAATTGATCAAATATTTGGCATACGAACACCTGAATACTATCAGTGTTCGGTCATTGGCACGTGTTATTTGCGTCGTATGACAAACTTCGTACTAATACAGTGGATGTATTTAGAGCAGGGGCACACCTTTGACTGAACTATCGCACAACTGTTGTGCGATTGTCGATTGTTCGCCCATTCTACAGTTTAGTTGCACAACTAAAAATCGAGTAATGTGCGCACCTTCATATAAGCTCATAAAATGAAAGCGAGATTGAACAGTTGTGCGGTACAAACTTGTAGTGGCAGACCTAGAAAGAGATGGATGGATTGCGTAAAAGAAGACATGATGAAGAAGGGAGTGATGACGGATGATAGAGATATTTGGAGGACAAAAACCCAGCGTGCCGACGCTACGGGAGAAGAATAAGGCAGGGGAGATGATGATGATGATGAAATAAATACTATTGGTGTAAATTGGGTGAAAAATGGGTAATATTACTTTTATGTAGCTAACTGTACATCTTAGACGAGATATTTGATTAGTACAAATTCCATCGTCTCAATATACTTATCCCAAACAAATAAGTACCTAATTTACCACGTTTTCTATTGATCTTGATCATGTCACCTAACGCAATGCATCTATTTCTTTTTAATCTCTATACAAAGTCCATCTATTGACTTCTTGTTGCAGTTTTGTTGTTATGTTATATTCCAAAGAGCCTTAAGTATTTAAATAGAGTAATTACGCATTCCCTAAGTCCCCCATATTGTTTGTGTACTTATCCCTTAAGTGCCGAAATCGGATGACGGGTATGTGAGAAAGGGACGGGGTTACACCAGATAACACAAGAGGAAGGGTGACAGGGACATACAAATAAAATTATGGGCGAGATGCCGTGATTCACGGGTCGATGACCTCGCATTTTGATGAGACATCGCAACATTGAAATATGTAATGCCACAAAATTCACACGTATTTGCAATTTAAACTTAACTCGAACTTTTTTTATAAGGGAGAATGGAAGTTATTAAGTAAAGTAAATACCGCCTATGACATCGAACTTTCCATCACTATTCAGTTTTTATAAACGACTAGCTTTTGCTCGCGACTACGTTCGAGTGAAATTAAGAAATAGTAAAAACGCAAGCTATCTTACTTACTGATACGTTACTTTTTTAATAGTAAAAGAATTTTTGAAATCGTTCCAATAGTTTTTGAGTTATTTCAACACATACAAAAATACAAATCATTCTTCTGTATAACACTAGTATAGTCTAGAAATCGTCCGCATCTCCGCCTACGCGGAATTAAAAAATAAATAGCCTATATGTTCTTCCACATCTATGTCAAATATCAGCCATATCCGTTAAGTCGTTTTGGATATACATAGTAACAAACTTACATCCATCTACACTTTCGCATTCATAAACACTAGTAAAAAGTAAACAGAGAAATAAGCTATTTGCAACCGACATTTTATTATTTACATAGAGTTTTCGAATTTACCGTTCCGATCGTAAGAAGTGATGAATATCATTACCCGATGTCCAATTAAACTGTTTCTTTTGTTTTATTTTTCATAGTCTGGTAATTTTTGCATACACATTGACAATTTGAATTCTACAAAAGAGATGTACCAGTTTTTGTATCTCCATATATTGGAATGCAATAATAATTGATGTTATACTTATGTGTATAAGACTAGCTGTGGTTCGCGACATCGTTCGCGTCAAACTAAAATAAAAAATATAGCCTATATCACTCAGTGTAACGTAGCTTTATGTTGAAGGATTTTTTTGAATCAACCAAGTAGTTTTTGAGTTATTTCAAAACATACAAAAATACAAATTTTTCCTCTTTATAATATTAGTATAGATGTGTAAAATAATGCGTGCAGTGTAAAGTACGCTTTACAATAATGAATACAGTTAACGTCGGCGACCTAAATATGGTTTGACCACAAAATGAACGACGTTTGTTGGATATGTCGCACCAAATTCTCTACCATTTATTTTCGATAGTGCCACGTGAGATCTTTTCGAGATAAGATTGACTTTCCTTTCTTTAATAATTAAATTTTATTTTATATGCATTGTATTTACTGCAGTTATAAAACAAAATAATGTATTAGTCTTTTAATTTTAATGTTCCACTTTCACACTTTTGCGGTAAATTACTTTTAGAGCAGAACTCTGAAACATGGTGAGAATTACTTTAAGTTTCCATGTAATCAACCGTAAAAACATTACATTTTCAGCGGTAAACGCATCATCCCCAATGCAAATTTTTATTTCTTTGGATTCACTATTTTAAACTGTATCAATGGAATTAGAAAAACACAAAATAAATTTTCCTCAATAATGACAACTCACCTATAAATACTGGTGTTAAGATTGTGCTCAGTAAACTCCTTTGTCTTTCTCGACTCAACAATTCCAACTTAGGGCAGGCTCCGAGCCCCTCAGCGGACATATAGTGACTTGATAGTGACGAAATATCAAACGAGTTTCTTCCTCATTCGCCATATCCTGTAACATTTACGAAATTCGAGTTAGCAAATAGTAGGGGTGCTATTGATAAGTAGACGGCACTGACCTGCCCAATGACTGATGAAATGCGTCCTACGTCCGTTTATCGAAATAATATTAATTACAAACTCCAATTTAGCCCTAATTCTGCAAATTGATTGGCAGCCGCGGCCGTAGACTGATAGGCAGGTTCATTGCCATTTGAGATACCACAATATGGCACTGTTGTGTTATTGTGTGCAATTTGCATTCGAGACCAGGCCATTTTAGTGTATACTTATTTTTCTTTATTAGTTTAACCTTATAGACTGACAAGTTGTACCTGCACATGACTAAATTATAATAGGTCACGAGTGCCTTTTATGCCTTTTGTGGTTGGTTTTACATATTTGCTATTCTCTGTCATTAAAGTTAAAAAAACTTTAACCTTTCCCTTTTCGTCGTTACCAAGTGTTTTTTTTACCACTATCATACTAAAGATCACGTGCATGCGGCATTTTTCAAAAGAATTAATATGAATTGTGATTATTTTTATCTAAATTTCGCAAATCCTGTACAAACACGTTTCACTGCTATCGGTCAAATACAGTAGATTTAACAGACGGTATGATAAAAATCGCCTTATCTGTCGTGCGGTCTGTTTCCAATGTCGTAGGAGACGTCGCGCACAACTGACACAAATTTATTTGTTCAGCAAAATCATCATAACCTTGAATATGAACGATAAAAATCTTACTTCTTACTATTATTGTAGATGGATGTTTGTTAGAGTTTGTAGCCTAAACTGCTGAACTGATCTCAATGAAATTTGACACAGATGTAGATGATAGTCTGGAAGAACACATAGGCTACTTACTTTGTTTTTTTTTTTTAATTTGCGGACGGAGTCATGGGCAATAGTTTCAAATAATAACGACTCTCATTGGTAATCTATTTATATTTTTATACGACATCTTAACGATTTGTATTACCTCCAAAAATTTAGACACTTTATTAAACACGTGTTAACTTACTTAACTCTGACTGCCGTTGAAACTATGGACGTCAAAATGCTTAATATTTCACAACAAATGTGTAATGACACTTCCAGGATAATATGGGCTTATTAATTCGACGATTTTGTACTAAGTGTGTTAAGGGTGTATCACGAAAATTTGAGAGTTTTTGTCGATGACGTTACAAAAACGTCTCATAAATATTCCCCTCTGTACAGAATAGAGTATAGCCAATAGTTAAGTAAATCCAATACTAACCTTCCTTGTAAATAAGGAAAAGGAAAGTATTACAAAACAATAGTGCAGTTAGCTTCCTTCTTATTATGTTGTATTAAGATTTAATAATTACAATAATAATTATAATTCATAAAATAAAACAACAGGAAGATCATCGTAAAGTCTAACTTTAAATGTGCGTCTTTCTGCCAAAATCTACGTACAATGACTAAACTTGTGGTTTAATTTTTCATAATTCTGAGTATCGCTTTTAGTTTAAGGAAATATTAACAATAACATTTATAATTGTTTTGAATAAGTCATTTAAAATTTTGGAGGTTAATGACTGTTTTCTAGAATACATTTTCATACGTTTCTCAACTACTGGATTTGCCCGCGCGGAATCAAAAACAAAAACGTAGTAATGTATGTGTTCTTCCAGACTGTGTAAATTTCAACGAGATTAGTTAAGTTGTTCTTGGGATGCCTTCAATCCATCCATCTAAATTTGCATTTATAATATTAGTAAGAAAATTACTCAAAAGCATATTGAAGCCCTTGGCAAAGAGCCATATATGGTATAGTATAGTATAGTGGTATGGGCATGTTATGAGAAGGGATGAATCGCATGTGAAAAGACGGACGTTAGTTATGAATGTGGAGTGGTACATCGGTAGAAATAGACCTAGAAAGAGATGGATGAATTGCGTGAAAGGTGACATTATCAAGAAGGGAGTGATGACTGAGAAGACGGATGATACAGTGCTTTAGAGGACGAAAACCCGGTGCGCCGACCCTACGGGAGTAGGATAAGGCAGGGGAGATGATGACTGAATGGCCACTGTTTGCCTTAAAGAGGCATTTACAGATTCACCGGGCTTGAGGTGGCCGAGCGCAGATGGCACTTAGCCTAAACCTCGTTTATGAGTAACTAAGTTCGAGGGCTCCCTCAGGAGCCTCGGCAAGAGTCGTTACTTCGTTATTATTACCGGATTGGTCAATGAGCCGAATGTGTTGACAATAAAACTTGAAGCTTGTTTCCTTGTTTTATACCTGATATGATAACAAGCAAATTTCAGAATTTTAGATTATTCATTTAATATTGTACGCAGTATAAGATTGCTATTGTTTTTAGCTCGTTAATGACTCAACAACCGTAGACAGAGGCAGTTTTAGTTTTACTATCCTAAGCATTTCTACGATGCTCTCTTTTTTACCATGACTAGGAAGGGGTTAGTAGTGTTATGGAGAATGGACGTGGGCTTCCCGAAACACTAGTAGGAAAATGTGATTTTTTTCCACATATTTATGATAAAAACTTAAAGGATGAAGTGTGTTTCGGAAGTGGAACACCAAGTTTAAATTATGGTTGTTTTTTTTTCAATTAGTTTTTTTTTTTAAATTGAATTATAATTTTATAAGTAGTGGTAGTTTTATAGAAAGTTGAAACTACAGGATATCTTCGGATTGACCTTGTTATTAAAATTTTGTTTTTAGTTGTTGATTTTTTTTTTCAAAATTACGTCAGACAACGAGAGGTACCCAAAATTGTTATTAAATCGGACTTGTTTTGATCAATAATATTTTTTTTAATATTAAGCAATTAAAAAACTAAAATTAAAGAACCAAAAAAACAGATACAAAAGTAATTAGTAGATAATAATAATTTATTATTCACTTGTCTGAATTCTGAATCATTTTCGTTAAATCATTATGAACAAGAATAATTGATTTTTTGAGTTAAAGATTATGTCATATGTGAAGATGTTTATTATTAACACTGCTTACCCAGTTTCATAAAATAAGCGTTAAGATATATTTTTTATTCCTACAGTTATTAAACGTGTATACGTGACTATAAACACAACAATACGTTTAATTCAAGGATCAGCGTCCAATTACCGAATGATCCCACTGTTTCCCAATTTCTGCAACGCAATTTGGTTCCTATTCTTATTGTAATAAAGCAGTTATTACTATCAAGCTGCATGTTACACTAAGCCGCAGTAATAAATGTCGTTCTAGCAAATAATAATCACATTTAGCCCGAAATTCACCTGTGTCAACAAACCATTGTATAATGATGGAGTGAGATGGGAATAGACGATAAGGTATGTGCGAGGGAGATAGCCGATCGTACCATGACCTCAGTCAAGGCGTGCAGAATTGGCAGGTCAGTGACATGATAACCACGATAAGATATGAAATTCGGGTGAACAGCGAACATTATTTGGAATACAAATAAATACTATACGCGAATGCATAATGGGTGTTTCTTTTTAATTACAGCTAAATTCTATAATATCCGAGGTGATTATGTACACTACCTCTCAAAATTGTTTTAAATAAGTTGCAAATAATACGAGTACATTTTGAAAAGACAATTTTAACTATTATGTTTAATTATTTCTATAACACATGTCACATAGGTAGGGTTATTGTTTGAATTTCTGTAGTCTCTTATAAA
This sequence comes from Papilio polytes, assembly GCF_000836215.1. Lineage (NCBI taxonomy): Eukaryota > Metazoa > Arthropoda > Insecta > Lepidoptera > Papilionidae > Papilio > Papilio polytes. The sequence goes on along the minus strand of NW_013526804.1, from coordinate 916,783 downwards.
GTTACAATTTTCTTTTTATTTAGTCATTGAAAAAAGAGTAAAATAAAAATACTAAAAACATTAGTTGAATACTTACAGTCTACAGGCATTCTATTTGCTTTATCACTTCTCAGTTATTTTCTAAAGAAAATGGTTAAAACCAATGAATATTCCCAATATCAATAAAAATAAAATAATTATCTGGCAGTTTTACAGAATTAGATGTTTAGAAAAAGTGGTGTACGTTGTGATCCTAAAAAGTAGGAAATTCGAAATGTTAATCTACCTCTTTCAGTCTGTTTTTAAAACAAGTAAAAGATTAATTCCTATAGAGATAAGAATTAATTTAAATGACAGAACAGAGAGGAAACATGTTGACACAAACAAATTAAGTAATAAATAAAAAAATAACACACTAAATTGGCATTCGATCATACCTTCACATATATTAATATTTTACCCAAATTTAATTAAATAATCAAACAATTCACGTCATAAAATTAAAAAAACACCGCAGTTATAATTACAACAATATTATTATTGAGGTGATTTCCCTGAGCGTATTCAAATAATAACAATTCAAAGTGCAGAAACAAAAGTTTGATCATAATTTGTCATTCTGATTACATCATCAAAATGTCACTACAAAATATTACCAAAAAATATCTACTTACTTATTGCATCATCCCCATCCCTAATGTCAGATTTGTTTTTTTGGTTCCACACCATCTGCTGGCTGGTAATCATCATCCGTGCAGTATACAAATCTTAGGGTCTGTCCCACCACTGGCTGATAAAGGCTCAGATCGCTTAAAAATGACATCACTGCAATAAAGGGACAAAATCCGATATTACCATCACATATTTTACACGTTGGATTGTTATGACAATTTGCAATTTTGTGGGACGGGCTCTTAACCTTTCGTATGGTTTCCTTGTAAAATGGACTTGATGAAGGTATCTACAACGACGATTTGCAGAGGAAGTACAGAATCAAACATATTACCTTGATCCATCGTCGAGTATTCTTAAATTATTTATACTAACAACACGAGAAACAACGAAATGGACACAAAATATTCGAATTTTAAAAACGTTAAAATTTTTTCACACCTCGGTAGTTAGAATTACCAAAGACAAATGACACACGATTGACATTTTAAAGTTTTTGAATATAGATTATACTGTCGATATTTTCAGCCAGTACTTTTATTGTTTTATAAGGCGTTATTTACTAGCCAGAAATTATGTGTTTAAATGTAAGAGTATTGTGACTGAGAATTCAAGGACTTTTGTCGTTCAACCTGTAAAGCGACAAAAATTCTTGTCCGTTAAAATAAAACAAAAAGAAAAATTTCGATGAGCTGCAATAAATAAAACGAAACCTACATTTTTTCTTTAAAGTTTTTTTAATTAGTTTGAATTATGATCTTACTAGCTATCGTTCCTCCGGTTGCAAGTAGAAAAAACAAAAATAAGTAGCCTATGTTCTTCGAGACTATCGTTTACGTCTGTACCAAATTAAATATAGGCTTTATATATATATATAGGCTACAGACTCTAACAAACATCCATCCATCCATCTAAACTTCTGCATTTATAACATTAGTAAGAAGTAAGATAATTCAATGTTAAACAACGAAAACATTGCCAGTTACTATGCCAACAAGATAACCGAATTCCGCTTCCTGGCCGTTGAAACAAAGAGTTGAAAAAAGAACAGGATTTTCGAAATTGAAACGAAACGCGTCGAAAGTAAAAGCGCACACACACATACAAAGTTCACAAACACAAACCTGACCTTACCCAACTTAATGCATCGCCCAATACGTCGGGTCGTTGACACGGCCGGCGCCGAGGCCGCGGTGCATTTGGCAGGGCTCCGGGCCTTTAAAAAAAACATTACTTTCGCTGAATGCGAATCAGCTCTCGTTCGAGCATTTTAAAAATCGAACGCATCGCATGTTCGATGTTCGAAATTTAAACTTTCGAATGCATTGTACGCGACGTCAAGAGATGCTTCCTTTGACGTTTATGACTTTTGTTTTTTTTTGTAACCGGCCTGTAATCACATTTCCTTTTGTTAAGTGAATCTTTTGTATATAAAATATGAAATAAAAACAAATTCATAATTGTAGACAACTATTGTTTATTTCTATTATTATCTATGCTTTTTAATGAAAGCAGGAATCAAAACGATTGTTATATTTATTGATTATATTTTTCTCTTTATTGGATGAAATGCTTTATTACTGTGAGTGAGGTCACATTGAACTAATAACATCTCAACAGGAGATTTAATTTACAGACAACATTATTTACAAGAATTTAAAGTAAACATAATTATTGTTTGTATTAATATAAATTATTGTAAACTAGCCCGCGATTGCGAATGCAAGTATACTATGTACCTCCCAGACTATGTTTAATATCTGTGCAAAACGTCATTAAGCCGTTTTAGAGATACGTGGTAACCATTAATCCACCATACAAAGTTTCTCATTTATAGTATTAGTATGAAGTTTGATAGTCTGAACTGTCTAATTTTTATCGTCTATAAGGAATTTTCTATTATTTACTAAATAATATGCTATTATTTTATACCGTGGTAGATAATCAAATCATATTTTCCACAGAGAAGAGGGTTATATTATAATGTACTAGCCTTCGCAGCGACTCCATCCGCGTGGAATTAAAAAAAAAAACAAAATCTATGCCAAATTTCATCGAGATCCGTTTGACAGTTTAGGTTACAAACTCTAATAAGCATCCTGGATAAACTTTCGCATTTATACTATTAGTAAGATTATTTGTTGACAAAGTACTACGTTTCCGTGGTGTAGCGGTTATCACATCTGCCTAACACGCAGAAGGCCCCCGGTTCGATCCCGGGCGGAAACATAACTTTTTGTTAAAACTTATCTCATATGCATTTTAATTTTATCTATGCTACAAAGTACGGAGCTGTGTTTTATTGTAAATTATCTTTCGCCCGCGACTGTTGGCGTGGAATTAAAAAAAAAACAAGTAGCCCTTGTGTCTTTCCAGACTATCGTCTACATCTATGCCTAATACCATCAAGATTCGATCAGCAGTTTAGGCTACAAACTTCCATCATTCTAAACTTTTATATTTATAACATTAATAAGGATTTATTTTTGTAATTATAAGGGTTCAAATTATTGATCCCTAACTGTTAGTTCATTGACGTTTATGGACGCAACATCAGTGGAATTTTATTTGCGGCCTTAAAAAAGAGATACTTTAGAGAGATCCTAAGTTTCTATGTTACATGTGAAAACAGTTGAACATAATTATTTATAATTATTATTTATCTAGATGACCTAATCTGATATTGTAATTATGACATGATACACTGACTCATTCTGTCCTATGGCTACACTTGACGCACCCATTTTCTTTGGCCACTATTGTGACCGATAGGTCAATACCCCACTATTTGTGATAGGAACAACAGTCAAAAATACTTTTCTAATCCAAATAAACTAACCTATCATACTAATATTGTAAATGCGAAAGTTTAGATGGATGGATGTTTATTAGAATTTGTAGCCTAAAAGGCTGAACGGATTTCGATGAAATTTGGTATAGATGTAGAGGATAGTCTGGAAGAACACATAGGCTACTTGCAATTGTTTTTTTTATTTCACTCGGACGGAGTCGCGGGCGAAACCTAGTTAAATATAATGCAAAAGCTACTTTTACATTTTATACCGACTTAAGTTTTTCTGCAAATTATATTTTAAGTAACAAAGTTTGACACTTTGTGATACCTTTTATGAGAATAATTAAAAACAACAAAGTAAAAAGTAGTCGCAACAAGCAGCGAGAATGTTTTCAAACTAATAAAAGGTGGTTAAGATTATATGCCAATGGCATATGAGACTTTACTGACTGAAAATTCAATTTCTTTCGCGTTGACTTAGCACGTGTATTGCATTGTAGGTGTTAAAAGTTTATTAGGTTATACTCGCAATAAACTATAGACTTCCAACGTAACATGTATGAAAATCGGTCGCATTACGAACATAGCACCGGCCAGTTTATTGACGCCGCATCCGTATGAACTTGAGTTTAAGCCTGTGCGAATGTCATCTAGGCTCAGTGTAACTGCAGTTGTGCGGACGTGTGTACACGATCTATGCGACGCGCGCCCACGCCTCTACAGTTATCGACGGCCGACAAACGATACGTGAAAACGAAAAAAAAAAAACAAAAATAATATTTTTTAAGAAAACAAAAACAAGCCCTCGAATGCATACGTTTCTATGCAATTCCCGCTAAAACGAAACGTAGTGCGCGGGAAAGAGACGGACATAGCTCCCCGCGTCTGCTATTTCGGTGACGTCGTCCGGTGCATAGCGAAATAAAATAATGAAAAGTGGCATTCAGTAATTTCGTTGTGTTTACGCGCGTTGCTAGTTTGTTTGGTTGGTGGCTTTTG
>NW_013526804.1:865689-912312 GCF_000836215.1 Papilio polytes | reverse complement strand
TTAATTCCTCTCTTCGCGTCGGCAGCGCCATCTACACGTGTCCTATATCGGCATAGTACACATGTTTGCAACTCACGGAGCTGTCAAAACAATAGTAATAACCTCGCTATCGGTAACGATGTGCGAGGAGGCGATGTGTTTTTGGCGCGGTGAAACTGTGGCGGGATCGTGAGCCGGAAAATTGAACTAGCGGTGTACGTGTGTGGCTGTTTTTTTTTTTTCGAAACTTAACCTACGACAATCTTCAGTTGCGCGCGAGCCGCCCCGCACGCGCTTTGCGCCGCATCCGCAACGAAAAGCCGAAAAACCGACGAATGGACACCGATGTGCCGATCCCCGCCGAATTCAATTTACGGACTATCCGTGAATGTGGACCGAACGTTGGTTATTCAAAAGCGGCGAAGACGCTTTCGTAGACCTCATGAAGTGAAACCTTCATTCGCTTTGCTCAATTTTGTGATGATAGACGTATAAAGTGCCTTCTACGTACAAAGTAAATGATTTTTTGTGATGACATAGTGCAAAGATAGACTTAGTTTTTCGTAGTGTAAGTGTAAAAAAGACTTGTGGGACCAAAAGTACTTTATTTTTGTTTCTTATGGACAAATACTGGTCGTGTTTAACAAGGTAAGTGCAGAATGAACGTAGCCAGCGATGTACTGATTACAGTTATAAGTTAATTCATTCCAATGGAACGCCAATCTTAATCTATGAACTTGATTGCAACGGTGTGAAGCTAGCTGCGAGCTAACTGCATTCGTAGTCGGTGCAACATCACTCGCGTGTGCCGCCAAGCGATTTTAGCCTTTACCTACGTGTTGTTTCACAAGTTTTTAATAGGAAACTCGTATGAGCTCGCAACTTTTGGGTTGACGAACTTCTTAAAGAGATATTTTCGTATTGCAAGTCGTAGTTGCTGTCTTTATACTTATCCTTTGCGCCAATGTTAGTTTTAATTCATTACCATTGCAATCTAAGCTGTGTCTAGGTTAACTACTTTGTAGGTTGAATCCAGATCAAATACAACTGTATATATATAACAAATCGAACTATGATATTTATTAAATAAATTACATGTACATTTTGAACGTATGAAGTGAAACAAAACAGGTTTTGTACAAGTTATATAACAAAGCTTAGGTTATATATTGCTTAAGGTTAAACTGTTTGGAATGTGCAGGTGGCAATGAAATACATGTAGCTGGTTAAACAGATACACAATGTATAGTTAAATTTAAGGTTACAGTAATTAATAATTACGTCTATTAGTAAACTATCCAATTGGCTGAAAACACAACGAACTTTTAGAAAACATTTGAAAAGGAATAAACTGTTATTAGATGTTAGATGTCATTCCTATTGGAAATAACAAATGAAGCTCGTTACTAGATATAGATACTTGATATACTAGCGTATCCCCGCGACTTTGTCGACACGGAATTAAAATAAAACATAATTTAAAACTATGCCAAATTTCCAATCCTAGACAAGTAGAAAATCCACACAAGTAGGTAATAATATTTTAAGTGGTTTTAAAAATTCCTCACTTCGTGTATTCAAAACTTTAGGCAAACTTGTGTTTCTAACACATTTCCCTGTTTGAATTAGTGTGAGAATTTTTATATTAATACATTTTATTGTTTTATAAATTTTTCCTCATCAGCGGCAATGCTTAGAATTAGGAAATATAAGTTCTCATGCACGATAAATTATTTAAACCGGGAAATTTATGTAAACACCTTTATTAGGAAAACCAACTGCTACATAACATAACAATAATGTTTACAACAAAAACATACCTCACATCCTTAACATAGAGGGGTAAGCAGAGACCATGGGCTTCTATTTGGTGCTATCCAAGAACATGGGCGTCTCCAATTTAGGCTAGGTCTAAGGGGCGCAGTTTCTTTTAACATAATCTTATATGTAATCATTTTTGTATTCATTTTACATTTTTGGAGTGTCTATGGGGGGGGGGGAAGCTACCAAGCCACAAGGCCAATGATCTGACAAACCTCGCTCTCAACATTTCATCTACAACAAAAACTCCTATTGTAAGGTGTTATTGCACTCATACATTTAAGTAAATTGCTCCCTTAGTGTTGATTTAGTGATATAAATTAAAACTATAGAACAACATAAGTAACCATTAAACGTTTTTTATTGTGATAGTAAGACCGTTTATCCACTAGCGCGGTCTGCGCTACTGCGTGTGCTTGTTGAACTGCAGATCAGCTAACAATTCGTATGAAGCAGATCAGTGTACTGGTTTGCAGATCAGCTCAGATGATTCACTCAATTACTATGTGAACTGATTTTTGAACCTGTTCAGAGCTCACTCATCTAGCGTTTGCTTTTGTATTATATCCGCTACCGCGTATGCGTTACAAATGATTAGTGAAAATGTGGTTTTATAACGAATGTTTCGGTCACAATTCGTTGGAATAAGTTTCCCCAAATTAATTGTTCTCGTGCAATGACTATGCTTATTGTTTTTAATAGTTAATTCATAATGACGCATGAAATCTGTTTTAGGGAAAAAACAGCATGTGATTCAAACAATTTGCTGAGGGGAATGAAATCCCTACGACGAAGTATGAGAATTTTATCATGTAACTAGCTGTTCCCGTGCGGCTTCATCCGCATGAAATTATAAAACTTTATTTTATTGTGTACATGTGTCAAATTGTCTATTGCTAATGTCAAAATGACATGACATGACAAAACTTGGCAATCTCGATTCCTTGATGTTGGCAGCAACTTATGGTTCCTTTCCCACATTAGGGTTTTTATCCAAAATATTTAATGGCGTGAAAATATATAGCCTAAAGCGTGACGTAAGGGTAAGGCTTTTTATTAAAAAAAATAATTATTCAAAAACATGCAGTAATTGCTAACATCTTAGGCAACAAAGAAGTGTGTGTGTTACGCTTTATTATAATAGTATAGATTGTTTACTAGGTAACTTCATAGTGTTTACATCAAGCACGCGGTTCAAACTTATTTTGTCTGTTAATTTCCTTTATCTAAATACGTAACAATACGTTGTTGTACAAGTGTCTCTACTTGACAAATTGTTTTATTTCAGCGTTGCTCGGACATTTGAATACGTTATTGTAAATCATAAATAAGTAAAATAATTCTTGCAATACTATCTTATATCAGTGGATTATTAATTAATATGTATATCTATACTATTATAATAAAGCGTAAACACACACTTCTTTGTTGCCTAAGATGTCAGAAATCACGACATATTTTGAATAGTTCTTTTTTTAAATAATAAGCTCTACACTAACGTCACGCTTTAGACTATATAATTTAACGCCATTAAACTTAGGGGGTAAATATTTTAGATAAAAATCCTAATGTGGGAAATAGACCATAAGTTACTGCCAACATCAAGGAAGCAGTTGTCATTTGTCCATTTGAATTTTGACATTTCATGCGGATGAAGCCGCACTGGAACAGCTAGTTTTTAAATAATAACAAACCAATATCTTATGAATCACAGTGCTTATTAGTAAAAATCTCGTAGACCTTAACTCGTTTAGACAGAGACGAAAAATATTTATTATGTCTATCTATATTTTGTAAAGATAAATCGGTTGTTTACTTTTATATGTATAAAAGAAGCAAAAATAGTATTCCCTTTTAAAAGATAAGAGAAGATAACACTTTATTTAAATGCAGAAAAGTTTAAGACAATGAAATTACGGCTGTTGACCTGTCTATTATATTTTATGTGTCATCATGATAAATGTTAAGTCACTGACCTGTACTAGCTATTGCTCTCGACTTTGTCCGAGTGAAATAAAAAAATAACCCCATTTTACTGTAATTTACATTTCAATTGCCATGGAAATTGGTCAGTTTCGGATGACCCGGAACAAAGGTGGTCTTACGGGACGACAAACATCTTTTTGTTAAAAGCACAAAGACGCACTCTAATTAATATGTACTGATAGATATAGATGAATACGTCCAACATTAATATCTTACCCTTATCCCTACGTAGGGTCGGCAGCATATGCTGTCCTTCCATACATCACTCATGAATTCACTCCCTTCTTAAGCATATCACTCGATCTCTTTCACACCATCCTTCCATATAGACATACAGCTAAAGGATACCGACAAATTTCATACATAACTTTGTAAATTTTTCTGTCTTGTATGAATTAATTACGATCTTAATCTATTGAAATTTCACTGCGTTTTTTTTTAATTTTGAGTACAAGAACCTAAATTAATCTCGAAGGCAAACGTGTCAATAAACTGATACCAACCGACTGCTACTGTGGGAACTTTTAAAACAATATTTCGTTTCTTACTTTAGTAAATTTCGATTCCGTAACAAGAAAGGTCAATACACGAAACACCGGATATTATTGAAAATGTCACCTTCGATACATTTTTATAGCTTTTGAAAAAAAAATCAATATTAGAGCGAGCACTTTTAACTGAACTATAACACAACTGTTTATTCTCGCTGTGATTCTTTTGAGCTCGATTTTTAGTTGTGCAACTAAACAGTTGGCTGCGAAACAATCGACAATCACACAACAGATATGCGATAATTTTGTCAAAGGTCTGCTCTTACGTTACGTTATACCATCATTTGAGATGAATTCGCGGACATCGATTCGCGAACTGAATTTAGTGCTTTTAAATATTAAAGTGTTTCGTTTGGTGGTTGTTTATCGATCCGCGACCTAACTGGACACGCGAAACATTACTTTCGGCTGTGACGGATTTTAATTAGATTCATATTGTAACTGCATTTTATATTTGCAATTTTAAATAAAGGTTTAGTTCATTCACTAAGAGGCTCCGAGCCTACCCTAAGTAAGGAATAACTAGGCATTAGTTAACCTCGATGATCCAGAGCGGGGTCGTAGACATCAGACAAGTTTTTCGCAGATATTTGTAGGTCACGATGTTTCCCGTCAGCGAATCACGTATGAAATTCGAAAAATAAAACGCATCGGTTCATGGCGGGACTCGAACTTGGACGTACATATTACGGCCTCATCTAGTCAAACGCATCTGCGTCACAGACGCTCTTTTCTCTTGGTCTTTCTAGTAACAATATTACACGTTTTCTTATTCATTTATATAATTTATAGGGAAAAAGTCGTTACTTTTACTAGGCCAAGGATCCTAACTGCATAGGTATTGTATTAAACTATCCTTAATAGCAGAAATAACAGTTTTTATTAATTATATTCCTTTCAGAGCCCATAAACGTACTTAAGTACATTGGTACGGACAACAAAAAAAGAATAAAAAATTCTATTACACGAAAATTGTTCAAAACCATTGGGTTATTAATGCTTCATTGTTCTATCAAGTTTTTGTCCAGTTTATAAAAAATGTATTTCGTTTCACGCTAGCACGTTATCGGCTTGCAATTCGGGGCTTTCGGTCGGGTATTTATTCATTTACGTTGAATTTTTTACCCTAACCGCTATTAGAGCTTGTCACGGAAGTGCCTCACGTTCTGGTCACAACATAAAATGAAGGAAATTATTCGTACAAGGTTCATGTATGACATTCCAGAGGTGACCGACATTAGGTACAGTTAACATGAAACTATGTAAAATAATTTTACAAAGTCCATATTTCTTGTCTCATGTTTCTAAGATAGATTTCGAATTATAAATGTGAATATTTCTTAGACAGGTAACATCTTCAGAAGCGATTTAAAAGCAAGAAAAGTCATCATCCGTCCGCCATCGTCCAAGATGGCCGCCGTTTTTTTTGTCTATGCTCTAACGGCCGAGCGAATGTTTAGAACCAGTTTCTTTGCGTTTCATGCACTTAACCTTGTCATTAGGCCTGACTAGTCATTTTTGAATTTGGAATCGAATCGACGCAACGGCGTATACAGTTGTTAGAATTACAACCTTGTTTTTCAGAAAATAAAGTCTGATTTCGTGCGCGCGAGTTGTCGATTTATAGTAGTTTACGATCGAGGCAAAGGAATTTTCGTCACAGCACCACATTCCCCTTCCATAGATAGCTGTGAGCAATGACATCGTTCGAAAGTATGTTTTATTTGTGTGCGTTTTACATTAAATGAACGTTATATAATTATTAGATACAGACAATAAATAATACGAGAAACTAAACAGTATAAAATGCACCTAAAATTAAATATTGCCCTTGGTTTTGACGATTTAATCGACTCTTTATTGGAATGATCTATATTTAAGACTGTCATTAAATATAATATGGTCTTATTACGATATATTTAAAAATTAAATTAAGTACTGTGGTACGGAAAAGTGGAATAAGACTATCGCAATGTCAAATTACCATCCTCTATCACTATGTTTACAACAAAATAATTCAAAGTGTAAATAAATTGAGATACTAAAAATCTAAACATAGATAAGACCGTCAATCTAACTTCATTGCAAGGTCTCAAATAGTACATACTGCGTGCCATCTGATAGTTCATGATACAAGGCGCCTTATCTGCTCAATGCCACCCTATTTGACTAGAGCAATAACCACTTTATTATGACCTATAACATCCGAGCGTATCACTAAAAATAGTTTCGCCGCTCGAATGCGCGGGAGTTGAATCTAAATTGGTCAACCGAAGTGTACCGACAGCGGTCGAATACCGCCGAACGCGTCTAAAATGGCGGTCGTAAGCGTCACGGTTTTGAGGTTAAGGTTTGACATTTCCAACCGTTCTAAAACAAACCAGCATAATACAGATCTTAAACCTTGTTAAAGTTAATATAGTTAAGGTATATTTTCGCTTGATTTTGGGATCTATCTAATTTGGTTTCGTAAATGGCGCGCAGACGGTTGTCATTTTCTTACGCTGGTCGTAATAAAAGGTCTTGATCTTTACATTGAATTCGTCGTCTCCCGATGTTTTGCCGATGCCCAGCTATCATTTAGCTATGCGTTCATATGCGTTATTCTCACGGATGCTTTCAATTCGATATTATTGCTATTTAATAAGAGGCTAGGGTACCCGGTAATAGGCTTTTTTTCTTCGGTCATTGTACTGCGTCTTTTGATTGGTCGCTTGGTTCGCATGGTCACATGAACGTATTGTTGCTTATTCAAGACGTGTGCATAGAATATTTAGATGATTAGAAACTGACCAACGAAGGCAAATTATACGAAGATATAATGATATAAGTTCTCGAACTGTCGGTCTCACAGACATTTAACCGTTACTTTAGCAGTCGCTTAGTGTAGATTTCTGAAACTAAATATGCACTAAGACTCGCTTACTGACCAATTAGCTCTTTTCTTATAAGAAACTGATGATAAGGGGCCGTTATTTTCACGAACTGGACAAAAAGAAGGGAAAATATATTTTTAGTGCATCTTATTTTCCTTTCACAAATATGGCTTCATTATTTTTGCAAATTAATTTGGCCGCTTGTTATGTTCCAACTTGTTAAAATTACCAGTTAATAATTGAACCTAAAATTTAACATTGTTAAGAAACCGTTTGCAATAACGCTGCAAAACAAACATTCTAAAATCAATAAAAAAAACAATACTGAAACCGCTTCGGCAATATGATGTTTATTACACGCCAATTTCGTTTACAAACGAAAAATAATAATCAGTTACGAAAATCCATCGGTCGTGTATCAAGAAACGTCGAAAATCGAAACCTATTTTACAACAATGCGCTCTTATCACTGCGATTATGCCACACAATACAAAACTGCAGAGCTAAAATGCTGCTTTCACTTGCAAAATTTAAAAAAAGAAACCTCTACATATTTCTGTTACATTATTTTTTTTTTACCTAATGAACATTATATTTTCAAAATACAACTTTTTATCCTTTTCCTCCGCCGTGTCCATTTTTTAATACCATAGGGCGATAAACGAACTGGCGGTCACCAGAATTCACCGAAATGCGTTGCCTTTTATCGACAAAGGAGGGGACACACAAAAAGAAGATATTTCCCATTCCTATGTGCCAACTCGTTCAGTGGCAGTCGACATGAAGGCAATCAGGCTGTCATGGCCCGAGACAGAACGTAGGAGCGAGCTGGTGGCGTACTGTGGACTCCCTCTCCTCAACTTCGGGGACAGGACAATAAGAAGAAGATGCACTCACGCATCTGTTAAATGTGCTTCCCTTTCTTATGCTTTTTTATAAAAAAATGGGAAGAAGACTAAACTAGGTTTAGGTCTTCGGGCAACGCGGAAAACATCAATTTCACGTGTCTTTATGGTGTCACAGTTTGTTAAATAAACAGTCGAACGTTGTTAATGGCTTACATTAGTTATTAAGAAAAGGTTTTAACCAAAGAATTATGTAGTCAAAGGTGTATAAGTACATGGTCCTTTTTAATCCGGTTCTCGCGAGTGTCATCCCATAGTTTCTGCTTGTTATTTTTAATTTGTTTTATTTCTTATCTCCTTTGCTATTTTGTGGCTTTGCTCATACTATCATATGTCTGTAACTTAAGAAAGTATACGTATAGATGTTTTTTTGTTGTTTTAAAATTAATTAATCTTTTATTCATATTTGTTTTCGATTCGTTCCAGTTCTTGGCAGTATATTAGGGTTAGCATTAGTACATTACATTGCCTAAACTTTTGCAATTCCACCATTGGCTCGAATTTATGGTGATATATCACAATGTTACTATGTACGATAAACAGACTGCATCACGTAACAAAGGAGTAAAATAAATGTTGTTAAAATAATGCGTCATTTACTTACTATGCCGGTAACCGTATGTGATTTATTGCATCAGAATCTATTTGATTTGAACTGACTTTTGTACCTAAACGTGAGTTACGACTACCGAGACCCCTGTATAAAAACATATGATATCTACTGAGAAAACTTCCTGAGCATGACAGATATGGCTTTTTGTCCATGCAAAACTTACCGTAAAATTGTCCTAATCCCAAACGTTTCATCGATGAAAAATATTGAGAAACCCAACTACAGTTACTCAATTTTCTGATTACTCTAGTGGAAATGATACATTAGTCATAGAGAAACAAGTCGGCTATGATTGTAGAGATTGCTCTATTACAACTGCCTGCCATTGGAAAAAGGGTTTAAGTAAGAATCTAGTAAAAGCTCAATTCTATGAAGCGTAGATCGCAATGTCAGTATCGCTTACGCAACAGTCCTTCAACGCATTCCTATCAAGATTACGTGGAGGCTAGCTTCATGAATATTAAATCAATTTGCGTACAATTGAGTACAGGTGTTCTTTATTTCCTTTTAATTTTGGCGTGAATATTTCCAGTACCGCTGATATTTAGAATATTTTTTTATTTTTTTATCCGACTGAAAAATGGGAGTAATGTTTTTAAATGGGGACGATGTATGTAAATTCCATTGTGACGGTTTAGACCCTATACGACTAAACCGATTTTGACGGGTGAGGTGTCATTCGATTGGTCTCTTTATTCGGAGTGTCATAAGGTATGATTCATTGGCAGATACGAGCTACAGTTGAAGTGAGAGGTGAAAATCTAAAAACATTCATGAAACACCGAGTTTAAATATCACTCTTTAATTCGATTTTTTTTACTGTATCTGAATATTTTTTCGAAACTTCAATGTAGTTATGTCCATTTATTAGTATTTCTAAGTTGGGTTTTTAGAAATTATAAACTTAATTTTATTAATTGTACAAATGGGTAAAAAAAAACTTTACTTGCGGTGACGCCATATTCGTACGCCAATTGAAACACTAATTGTTCTTATGTCCAAAGCCGTAATTAGTTGATATATGTTGACAATGTCTGTTAATTAGAACGATATGCTCTAATTTGTTCGATATTTCTTTGGGACAAAATACTTTAATTTACGAGGAATTTTTACGATGACCAACATTAAAGTATGCTTTTAAGTATCCAGAAACAACTGTAAAACAACCATAAATAAGTTAAAGATGATATGAAAATAGTTTCTGAACATCTCAAGGAAATATTTCGCTAATTGAATCAAGCGAGTAAAAAACTTTAACACGTCACATTGCACATTTCGTTACACGAGTGAGATAGAAAATACAGCGATGCAAATATTGAAAAAGGATATCTATTTTTGAAAGACATTAAAAAGTTTGTAGCATTAAAACACAGTTCTATCAAAAATTACTTCAAAAAGATTCAATTCATATTAGAATCCTTTCAAAATATCAAGGCAACGTATTAGCGTATAAATAATAAGTACGAAACAGCAGCATTTTAGCGCCGCAACATTCGTGTTCTCAATTTAAAATCCGTTCGGCGAACACGAAAAGATAACAAAAATTTCCGCGCCCGCTCCGGGAAGGACACTCGAGCCATTGTTTGACATCGCAGAATGCTTTCGGCGAAACGCGCGACAGCGATTTAGCGAACACTAAAACGAGATGGACACGTGTAAGTCGTAAAAATTGTATGTTTTTGTAAGGAAAAGAGCAAAAGGCCATCTATTATTATGGCTCTACCAATAACTAAGGACATCTGTACCGGTACGATAACAAGCGACTTTTGCTAGGGATACTTCTCTTTAAAAAAAGTATAGAATGCGTGAAAGATAAGAGTCGATAAAATGTTTAAAGACAACGCAGAAAAATACAGATGTTTATAGGCAGAGGTCACTTTGCTATTTTAGTGAACTCAAGTGGCCCCCTTGCATTCTTCCATGACTATAGGTATGAAATAAGAAAACACGTTGATTTATAGCCGAAATAGGAAGTGGACAAAGCAATGTAGTTTACCGTAGAAAATACATCGAGTAATGGTAATAAAAATTATATTATAAAGATAAAACCATGACGATGTTACACCCATATTAGCCATTAAATAAATACATCATTT
This sequence comes from Papilio polytes, assembly GCF_000836215.1. Taxonomy (NCBI): domain Eukaryota; kingdom Metazoa; phylum Arthropoda; class Insecta; order Lepidoptera; family Papilionidae; genus Papilio; species Papilio polytes. The sequence continues at coordinate 901,485 of NW_013526804.1, read as the reverse complement.
CAAACGGGGAAGTACCAAAAAACACTAAGGGCCTGTCCCACCATTGGCTGATAGAGGCTCGGCTTAAAAATGAAGTCACTGTCAGATAAGGCAACAAAATTCGATATTTCCATCACATATTTTACACGTTGGATTGTTATCAGACAATTTACAAATTAGTGGGACAGGCCCTAAATATCATCGATGACGCATAAATACCTAGCTTCAATAGCACTTTGTACACTCAGCTGCATAAATGTGTACGTAACATCATGAATTAGTAGTCGGAAGCGTACGAACGTTTACGGGCATCACGTGTAAATTGAAGCTTTATAATGTCTACATATTTTTGCAGCCGACTGTACTAGCTACCAGTTTAATAATACTTCACACATAGGTTCTAACAAAATGTAACTTTATCAGTACAGTCCATTACGTTAGTGTTATGTAATTGGGTATTTCCCTAAACGACTGGCATACAAACTTAATTGAGTCGTTTAATTAAATTGCTGACTATCTAGCCATTATAGGCCCGGAATAAATTAATAAAACAGACCATGTAAAAGCTATAAATTAGAAAAAACCTAGTTTTAATAGAAAGGTACTTTTTAAAGAGTATTTTGTAAAGAACTAATATTTGTTTTAAGCTTTTAGGGTGAGAGTACACTAGCCAAATATCACAATTTGAATGACAATGTATAACGCAGTGGAGTTCTAAATTTCCATCGAATTTACAAAGGGATCTGTACTTGAAATTGATGAATATAATCTTAGACAGAACTGCTGTAACTACCAGTGTGGTCACTCTAGCCACATAAGCTATATTGTATATATGAAAAATGTACGAAAATCTGCTTTAGACTATAACAAAGTTTCAAGTAAGCGAGTTACTACTAATGTAATAAAGCGTTAACACACACAACTTTGTGGCGTAGGATGTCAGCAATCATAATATAGTTTTGAATATTCCTTCTTTAATAAATAGCCCTAAAGTAACGACATGCTTTAGGCTATATATTTTCAAGCTATTAAACTTAGGGCGTAAATAAATTGTAAAAAAAATCACGTGGGAAAGAGACCATAAACTACAAGCTGCCAACATTAAGTAAGCAAGGTTATTATGACAACGGTAATATTGACATTTGCAATTGAGATTGACAAATGTAAACAATAAAAGTTTTTATAATTTCATGCGGATGAAGCCGCACGGGAGTTAGTATACAAATAATGGGTGGGCTAAAAAGTATGTAGTTAACGTACGTTGCCGATTGTACTCGGCTCAGACGGCGAGTGAGCCTTTTAACATAATTAGATTAAACTCGGGCCCGGCCTGGCTTAAACTTGTATATCCCTTTGTTATACAACGTTGAATGAACTTTGCTAAAGTATTTCGTTCTACAAGTAAACGTTGACTGAATTTAATCTGTTTTCTATTTGGACACCTACAAATACAAGTTCAATGTAAATTGTAATGAACGAAAAGCTTACCGTCAATTTAAACAGTTGTATTAACTAGGTTTTACTCTTGACTACGTCTGCGTTATTAAAAATTAAAAAAACTATGTCATTGAATGATAAAGTAGCTTTTTAATTGTAAAAATTTTGAAGTCTATTCAGTAGTTTGAGAGTTTATTACATACAAAAATACAAATATGGTATTCCTCCTGTTCCCGTGCGGCTTCATCAGCATGAAATTATAAAAACTTTATATTATTGTTTACATTTGTCAAATTCTCAACTACAAATGTGAAAATTACCGTTACCATAATAACTTTGCTTCCTTAATGTTGGCAGCTTCTAGTTTATGGTCCCTTTTCCACATTAGGGTGTTTATCCAAAATATTTACCCCTTATGTTTAATGGCGTTAAAATATATAGCCTAAAGCATGACGTAAGGGTAGGGCTTTTTATTAAAGAAACAATTATTCAAAAATATGCAGTAATTGCTGACATCTTAGGCAATAAAGAAGTGTGTGTTTACGCTTTATTATAATAGTATATATAGAAGTATAGATATAAACAGGAAGAGAAGGTGACAAGTAACACGTATCTTTTGTTTTCACACAAAATATGAATGGAAACTCACCGTAATTGAACACTAAATTCTGTAACTTTCACCCTGTTTCAGTACCCCATTAACCCAATTTGGGTAGGATGTTGGTTTCGTAGGACATCAAACATGCTTTGATAGTTAAAACGATTATCGAACATTTGTCCAGGTCAAGATAAATTGGTCATGTAATGGAGTTTCGTCTACAGTTTGGTGAACCAATTAACTTCGAAGGTAAATGTTTGCCAAATATTGGCGTTACTCAATTTGTTGGTTTGTTTTACCAAAGGTTGAATATACCCTGTTATATGATTTAAGAACGCATAAGAAACAAATAACGGTCGACATCACAAGTGAAATATTTTTTCAAATTGGACGTCAATATTTAAAGGTTTACCACCTCTGGCTTAAAAGATACTGTAATATTCTCAATTCTTATAATTCGTTTAAGATTTAAGCTCAATGCAGAAGTTACAAACTTTAATAACCGATGTTAAATCGATTTAATAGACTTCACCGTGTCCATTTAAATGTGGTTAGGCAGCAATTAGGATTTCTATAGAAAACCGACTCGCATCCCGTGAAACCAGCTAAGCTGCAACTTTACCGTAAGCATCTAAGTATGTTACATAACTTGGCCCGGTCTTTGGGGAATTAAATCCGTTACTCGATTCATCTTATGACTTGAAAATAAAACATCATTCAAATGTTATAATAAATTAGCTATTGCCCGCGATTCCGTTTGCATGGAGTTGAAAAACAAAAGTATCCTGTGTTCTTTCAGACTTAGTTTTACATCAGTGTTAAATTTAATAGAGATATGTTAAGCCCTTTTAGAGATATGTCGTACGTCAGTACTAGTAAGGGTGTCAACCCTTCCTTCCATATCTAAACCTCCGCATTGAAATATTAGTAATCTAATACTAATATCATAAAGAGGAAAGATTTGTATTTTTGTATGTATAGAAATAAATCAAAAACTACTGGTCCGATTTAAAAAATCTTTCACTATTAAAAAGCTACGTTGTCAATAAGACAGTCTATATTTTTTATTGTTATTTAATTTCACGCGGACGAAGTCACGAGCAACAGCTAGTAATTAGTAAGTATATGATTATAAATGCGTAAGTTTGGATGTTTGATACTGAGTATCTCCGGAACAGCTAACTAGTCTTGATGAAAGCCACAGATTTTTTATAGTGCTCTTTTCGAACCTCTAGCATAGCTTTTGAGACAGGTTTTTTGACTACACGATTTCCTTGAATCTCACCTTGTACGTTGTTAAATAAATGTTAGAACTATCTAAATCGTAGTCGTAATGAATGAGTAATAATTACAGTAGATGAAATGCATCCGGTGAAAGGCGACGCTGCTTTCCCGACACTGGAAATGGCAAATTGCCCTCCGGAATACCATTATCATAGCTTCCGGTACAACTGTCGAAATGTCTATAGACAGAGGTTCCCAAACTTATTGTACACGTTGACTATTTTAAAAGATTTAATGGCTTCGGTTTTTCATTTGCTGTCGGGGGCAGAGTAGTAAACATTTTATTGACTTTTAATTATTACAAATTGGTAGTTCAGTGCTAAAATTTTTGCCTTTCCTTTGGGCGGACGGAGGAAGGAAAGGCATTTGGAAATAACTGGTCTATATTATTCTCGAAGTTTTTGAAGAACAAAACACATTCTTCTGCCCCAAAAAAAATATCTCAAACCCTTTTATCAGCAGTAGAAACTTTAAAAACAGAAAAACAGCACAGAAATAGCAAAGATTGGAAATTAAGAGTAAACTTATAAATGTACTATAGAACTCGCGTTAAATAACATATAACGTACATTTGCATATCCATTGCGTGCTGGCTATGTGCAGCGACACGCGTACGCGTAACGCAGTGGACAATGTAAACGGAACTTTAATTTCCTAACGCCCGGCAGTCGTGACGCACGATCGTCGGACAATGCATTTGTTTAATCATTTTCAATTATTTGCGCTCGCTTGTATGAAATGTTACGTGTCCTGTTTTAACATGCTCTATAGCTCAGATGTTGGTAGACTTTGAAACACCATAGTTCGATAAATATTTATTTTCTAGGAAATCTGCTACTAATAGACGATTCAATAAAGATATTGGGACATGACAAAAACCATTTTTAACCAATGAATCTATTATGGGTCTTTAACTGCGTATTATCTATCTATACTATTATAATAATGCGTAAACACACACACTTCTTTGTTGCCTAAGATGTCAGCAATTACAGAATTAAAATGAATAGTTCTTTTTTTAATAAAAAGCCCTACACTTACGTCACGCTTTAGGCTATATATTTTCACGCCATTAAACTTAGGGGGGTTAATACTATGGATAAAAACCCTAATGTGGGAAAGAGACCATAAGTTGCTGCCGACATTAAGAAAGTAAGATTGCCAAGGTTTGTCATGTATGTCATTTTGACATTTGCTATTGATAATTTGACAAATTTAAACAATAAATTTACAATTTCATGCGGATGAAGCCGCTATTATATTCACCTTAATGTATACTAATATGATAATTAGGAAAGATTTGTATTTGTTATGTATTGTATAATTCAAAAACTACTGGACAGATTTCAAAAAAAATTTAACAATCAAAGAGCTACGTTATCAGTTAGTAGCATAGGCTATAGTTTTTTTTTATTTCACACGGGTTAAGTTGTTAACAACAGCTAGTCAATAATATAAGTATTAACATCGATTAAACGAGTTAAGCGTTTCCTTTTTTAACTTAAAATTAACAACACAAAGTTATCATTTCACAAATGTTATATCGTGGAAACCTGAGAAGTAGCTAAATGTTGCATTCATATGAATGTAAAAATATATCGAAGTTCGCACAATCGTGCTCACTTCAAAGCTAAACCGATGCAAAACGCCGGCTGTATTTTTTAAACCTTAATCCAGGCGCTACTTACTAATAAACACGATTAGAATGTTGAATCAAAGAAGACAGCGAATTTCTTTTTAGAAATGATAAAAACCTTGATACAAAAATTATACACCACCTGATATCTTGCGTCCTAAAACACATGTATAGCTCAATTTACTTTGTCTGAATTAATATAGCTTTGCTTTATTCTATACTTATGCTATACGAAATGCATTTTCATTAAATAAATTACAATTTCCTATCGAAAGGTATAGACTTTGGAATTTTAAACATCAACGTACATATTAAGAATTAAATATAAAATATTATCAATACTAAACCCATTATTATCAAGAGTGTCTATCGCATTACTTTGTATGCTTATTTCAACTTTTATTGTTACTTACAATAAATAAATATCATCTTATTTTAAACTAACAAATAATAAACATTAACTTTCTACATTCTCGATTTGTTTTGTTAACCGTACCAATGGGATAGAAGCAGGCGTCGCTGAGACTGCGCCAGTGAAATCTGCCAGATTACACGGAATCGAACCGAAACGATACGGCTAACTGTCTCCGGGCCGTGTAACAAACGCTACAGCGACATCTAAGTCTATCACTAACCGAAACATTTTAGTTTACATTAAAACTTTTTACCAATACTAGCTTTCGGGCGCGAATTAAAAAACAAAGTAAGTTGCCTATGTGTTCTTTCAGAACATCCTACACCAAATTTCATCGAAATCCGTTCAGGCGTATAGGATACAAACTCTAACTAGCTTCCATCTAAACTTTCGTATTTACCCGTCAAACAGCATCATGTTATCACCCGCATTTTCTTTAAGGAAACTAAGATAGTACTTTGATTCTATATACAAAATCTGTAGTAGTTAAGGCAGTGAAAGCTAACGATTACAATTAACATTCGTTACTTATTGAGTACAACTTTTTAACCAAAAAAATTCACATGAAAAACACAGTTCAAAGTATATGACGTAAAGGCACATATAAGAGAGCATTTAGTCCGTTTGTGTCTTTTTATTTCAGCAGAAACGGACGAAATATCCCGTGTATTTCGGTCCATTTTTAAAAGATAATTACGGATAGTGTAATTTCACTTGGGCGGGGGAGTTAAACGGTGTAGTTTCCAAAAAAGGGGTCTGAAAAAAACGTTGAACACTGCGAATGTCAGACAAGGGTTGTACAGCTAAATAATCTAGGATAGGGTTGCCAATTTGTAGTTCTTGTTTCGTTCTTTTTCAAGTTAATCGTATAGCATCAAACTCGCTTCGTTGATTTAAAGAATGAGATCGCTTTTGTTCTAGTGCTGATGGAGAGAATGCTTAACTCCAACTCAATATAAAATTTGTACAGTATACCTAACAGATAGAGAGTTTCGTATTATGGTTTACAAAGTAAAGAGTAGCTACAAGACTTATAAAGACGCTAAAACTCTTGTCACTAAACATAAGCTAAAACAAAAAAAAACACAATTTAATTGCATTATTTAATATTGTTTTGAAAATACCATCACAATTCTAAACCAAACCAAAGTGTGAAGATCAATTGAAAAAAAAACATCAAGCTATCGTGGCTTACTCGACATGTAAAGCAAACGCTACGTTTTGAAAAAATCCCATGCATTTTGTTCAACAAACTGAAATCGTCGCGTCGGCGCGTCGTGTCGGCTCCGTACAATGTCCGTCGATCGCTCGTAATAACTAGTTAGCCGAAATAGATCTGAACAAAAACATCTATAGAGTATTTCATTATAAAAAAAGACTGAAAGTTTGTTGAAGCTCAAAAATGTTTGCATAAAACCAAAAGTTTTCTGTTAAGATGTTCTTATGACAACTACTTTACCGTATGTTAGTAAACAAAGTTGTACAAATACGTTATAAATTCCGGAAACTGTCAAACTTTCCTTTTTACTTGTACTCCTTTTAGTCACAAACACTGATTATGCTTCTATGACTAATTGTCATTGTTTCTAGTGATCAAATACTAGATCATCGTATAATTCAGGTATAATAAAATAATCTTATCAAATTAAAATTGCTTATTCATCTCCTCACCTTTCTCTGTCCAGTAAAACGTTTTTCGTGAATCCTGGCAGGCTGGGTGAAATTCGTGGAAAACAAAACGCCGGCCGCCGCTGGGCCGCTGCTTGGTCTAGGGATGAACAAAAAAGCTACGCAAAGCGACAACGAATAGCGAAAAACGACGAGGTGCGACGAAAAACGACGCCTGCGTTCGTTTACCTCGCACCGTAAGTGGGTCCGCAATTGAAAATGTTGACTGACTTTTGTTCGTTTTCGGGGTACGGGTCGTTTTTGAATTCGGTTGTGATTGGAAATATGACAATTGTTGTTTTAACGGTTTATGAGATCAGCTATTGTGGTGTCTTTGTTTTAGTCATATTTTTTTCATACTAAAACCTAGCGTAATTTGCATAGATGTATATTTAATTAGACAGTCGATTGTGCTAAATAAATACAGCACAAAGCACGAAAACTTTGGGAGAAAGTATTCGTAACGTCAGCGGCAAATTCTGTATGAGATTTATTTTGGTGCACATTACACACTTTCTCACAAATTTTCGTGCTAAGGCCTCTGATTCTGAAACCCTTAGCTTCTATAGACTAATATTCCTAATAGAAATTAATGTGAACATTATTATAATATCACTTTCAAAACAACAAAAGGCTTGCTTACTGTATTAAACGATGACGTCTGATTTTAGTCAATTTAATCTTGGTAACCTACATTTCATTTGCTGTAAGGGTCAGGAAATACTATTTGTGTTATAATCGTCGTGCTGTGGTTTGTTAATTCGTCCAAATAATCGGTTCGCGTGCCTTTTGCAACTAAACTTCGATGTACATTTTGTAAAGCTTACGTGCAAATTTCACCAGATTATTATAATGGTTTGAAAAATTAAGTATTTTTAAATTTCACGAACAACGCTAATATGTAGCGTCTACTTGCCAAAGTTTAAAACTAATCCAATTAATCGAATAAACTTATTCATCAGCCCGTCTTTCTTCTACTCATGTAGGGTCTGTGCTCTCGATTATAGCTCTGGTTATCAGACAAAACATAGACTACTGATTTTGATGTTCCATAGACCCGTCACCTTACGTGTTTATTAAACTTACTAATATTACTGGCATTTTACTAATTGATATTAATTTTATTGTTTACCAGATCGCCAAAACTGCATGGTGGTTGGCAGACCACCACAACTGGCGAACGCAGTTCAATTCCTGCACGGTACGTATTCCTTTAATGTTTTTAGTTCAAAGTTGGAATTCAAAACCGTAATTTAGAAAGAAGTTTAAGAAGTATAGAAAGGACAGTACTAACAATTTAAGTACAATAAAAATAGAGGATAATTAGCAACTACGTTAATATCTCTGTCCTTATCTCTCTGGAAGATAGCACCGGATTTCCAGTGACGACATCGATTTTTTGTCAGACGCACACTCTTCTTAAAACCTCAAATGGATTCAATAAATGTCAAGGTCACACAGAGTGACGTATTTAAAAACAAAAACGTTCTAGAAAGATCGAAATAGTAAATTGTATAAAATCAAATCGTCCTCTCCAATACGTAGCACAAAGGAGCACAAGGTCAGACCGGATCTAGGTCGTTAGAGCGTTTTGGTACCTAACACTCTATCTAGGTTATACGTAACTAGCTGATACTAACATTTTTATTTGTATATTACGTAATTACTTATTAACAATCGATTTTAAAATATCCATATACTCAAACAAAAGCAACCTAATAAATCACACAAAACCTATAAAAAAATAGTAATTTTACGTCTAATTACTCGTTTTGAGCTTACCAAATTTTAAGTTAGAGGTAAATCTAGCAAGGAATGGATTGCATGAAAGGAGACATAATCAAAGGAGTGATGACTGAGATGACGGATGATAAGAGTTATTTGAAGAAGGAAAACCCGGCGCGCCGACATTACATGAGTAGGATAAGGTAAGGGAGATGATGAAGGTTCGAAATGCTTGTGAACTTTAAAGTTATAGCAGACGGCTCAAAATCGCTAGTACAAGTGGTATTCAATAATTGCTTAGTTGCTGTTTTTAATAATTGACACAGTAGAGGTGGCGTTATAGATGACACTATGGTTTCACGTAACACCATCGTGTGAATGTCATACAAAATTATTTCGCATGAAATTTGACCTCTGATTTTACGTTACAAATATTTTATACCTATTAACTACGCCAAGAAGCTTGTATTTAACACGATATTAGAAACACACACTACCCTATTCCCTTAATGTTATTTGAACCCCCAAATGTTTTGCTGACCGTAGAATGTACAATATTGTACGGTCAGCAAAAACAAACGATTCCGGAAAATAGTGCTAGTACGAAATACAGTAAATTATATTACAAATTAACTGTTACCCGTGATTATCCGCGTGGAAATTAAAAAAAGAATTGTAGCTTATGTGTTCTTCTAAATTGTGTTTTAAAAATGTACCTCGAGATTCGTTGAGGCGAACTGTTCAGGTTATACCTTCTAACAAATATCCATCCATCTAAATTTTCACATTTATGACAATAGTAATAGTAAATTAAGGTTTTAAAGCTTTTTCACATATTACAAAACATCGATAGACATTCTTTATCAAACTATTGTCAACAATAAACAACTTATTGGCATTCGATAGAGGCGCCTAAAACTGGGATGTTCGTTAATCGCTTAGTTTCAAACTGTTGCAAACTATTTCAATTTGCACCACCTGTGGACACAGATTCTGTTGACGAACGCTTGTAAAATACTTTATATTAGGAAAGCAATAAAGGAATCTATACTATTATAATAAAGCGTAAACACACACTTTTTTGGCCTAAGATGTCAGAAATTATAACGTATTTTTGAATACTTTTTTTAATAAAACGCTCTACACTTACGTCACGCTTTAGGCTACATGTTTTAACGCCATTAAACTTAGGGGGTTAATATTTTGGATAAAAACCTTAATATGGGAAAGAGACCATAAGTTGCTGCCAACATCAAGGAAGAAAGATTGCCAAGGTTTGTAATGTCATGTCATTTTGGCATTTGCAATTGATAATTTGACAAATGTAAACAATAATTTTTTTTTTCATAATTTCATGAGGATATATAGAGTAAAAGCGGGCGGACACCTTTGACTAAACTATCGCACAACTGTTGTGCGATTGTCGATTGTTTCGTAGCCAATTCAACTGTTTAGTTGCACACCTAAAAATCGAGTAGTGTGCACATCTCCATATAATCTCATAGGAAAGCGAGACTAAACAGTTAGTTTTAGGTGTGCGCACGCTCTAAACATAAATGCCACTATTAGTCTCTGGTTTTTTGGTCAGTTCCTAACGAGGTTGTATGAAGGTCGTTGATGCTGTCATATCCACACTGTTATGTATTATAATGGGGTCAGCTTTGATTTATCGAAGATTACGAGCGCGTTGACTCATCGGGTGAGACATTACGTGTCATAAAGTGTCATAACTCCACCTATGTGTAGGGCTGCCAACTTTATAGACTTTATCAAATACAGATGACAAAAAAAAACAAATGTCGATTTGTTTTATTAGAGGTGGGTAAAGTCAGCGGCTGAAACACAAGCCTATGGACATCCCCAACAACCGAGGAATTGCAGATTCGTTGCCAGCATTAGAGAATGAGTTAAGCTTCCATTCTTAATGGACCTTAAGTCAGCTTTGGAAAAACCGAAGTCAGACCATCAAATTCTTGACTCCTTTACGTACAATTAATAAACAAATGACGATCATTTTTGTTCTTTAGTAAATCAACTAGATAAAGTGATAAACAAAAGAAGGCCGAAGAATGTATAGATGTTATGTATAAAATAAGATGTAATGTATATTGTGATAAAGCTTATGGAAACGACATAGTCATTTTTACATTAATCACTCTTACCCGAAGAGCACAATCGAACCCCTGACATGCATCAAGTAAAAGTAATATTCGGAACAAATCCTGAAATGTGGCAACCCTGTATCTTGTATTTCGGACTTTAACAGCCTAATGTGTTAGTAGGTTAAGTACTTCTAGTACTGCTGTATTGACATTCTATCTAATTGTACGAATAGTTTGTTATAATATTTTAAATCCGGCTATTGTTATACCACGTTAGGTTTAAAGAGAGTTTGATTCTTTTGCAACATACTGTTATTGCAATGTTGCGAACTTTTGCCTAAACATCTTAAACCATATACTATACATATTATGCAACTTCATACTAATATTATAAATGCGTGAATTTTAAAATTTGACACAGATGTAGAACACAGTCTGGAAGAACACATTGGCTACTTACTAAGTTTTTTTTTATATCCGCGCTTCTAGGCGTGGTTCAATATTATTCTTACTTACAAGTGCTTGTTTTTAAGTAAAACCTTTGTAATATCGGTAGCTTGATACATTTGCGAGAATTTTATAATACACTAACTGTTTCCCGCGACTTTGTCTACGCAATATTAAGTTAAAAAACTGGCCTAGAAAATGCCCGTCTATGTCAGTGAAATCATTCCAGCTGTTTCGGAGATTATCTGGAACAAACGCGGCTTGCGCACAAATAGACAGACAAAAAACTTTAAATGGGATTTTCGTTATCAGCAAAGCAAGTACATCATCTTTCTGAAATCTGGAATTTTTCTTTTGAAATTACAAACAGACAATTCAATTTTATTACATATATAGATTTGAGGCTTTGTATGATTCGATGCTTATTATATACGAAATATTGTATTTCAATAAATAAACGCAACTGGTTCTCGCTCGCTGCGGGTAACAGGTATTAAGTATGATAAACACGGACGAATGTTTAAATTCATACGTTTGGGCACTTCATTTGAATACGTCCTTGATTCGTAATCCTTTCCTCATTGTCCGAGTCATGCTCTGCTGGTATTTCCCATTTTTAAAACATTCTTGTTCAGAATCGATGCTTCGAAAAATATAATTTATAAAATAAAGAGCCTAATGGTTTGGGGTACTACCGATCTTGTGTTCGAGGGTTCGTATTCATACGACTATTGTGAACCATATCCTAGCACAAGCCTACAAGCTTAGTTAGAATGGTTAAAAGAGATATTACTAAATTATGATTTAAAAATGTTACTGGATACATTTTTATAAAAAAAAAACTAAAAGCATGACTATATTTAACCAACTAATATGATTCTAAAGTAACGTAAGTACTTGATATTCTATCTTACTAGTATTATAATTTCGAAATTTTAGAAGGATGTTAAAGTTTGCAGCCTAAACGACTGAACTGATCTCGATGAAATTTGAAACAGATAAAAAATAGTATATAAACAGAGTTAACATATTTTCTTCAAAATGATAATGAAAATCTCAAACTTTCTAAAAAAACAAAATCTCCAGAATAAAATATTGTAACACTTTGGAGAAAATATTTTAAACATAAACCTACCAATATATATATTTTTTAATATGAATTTTAAATTTCGTAACGCTTGTTCATGAAAATTATCGCTATCTCTTATTTATTCAATAATTATAAAAGAGACGGCCATATTGAGTGAGACTCACTGTTAGCAGGACAACAGCTTATTCTCTTACGCATTGTTTTTGATAAATGTAAATCTTCAATACTTAAAAAATCGCCGACACACAACGACCTCGAATGCAGTTTCGTCTAGACGAATATTAAGAGGATTGCATTAAATCGAACAAAAAAAACACTGGCACTGCATGAAATAATTTAGACTTTTATTATTGAAATATCTAAAATTAATTCGGAAACTGGAATAAAATGTGGGTCATATTTTTTATACGAGGCTGATAAACTCCATATTCTAATTAAGGTAGCGATACATTAGAGCGGTGTGTATTTATTTCATACATAAATAAGGTATAAACATTGTAATGTGTTGCCACCTTTATAGCCTTGACAGAATTACGATCATGTCAGAATATTCAGTTCAGTCCTAGCAGATTTAAATTTCTAATCTAGAACTTTTTACATTTTTCAAAAGACATTTACTTAACATATGTATTCAAAGCCGTATTATAAAAAATATGTAACCATTCATTAAATTTTCCTATAAAACTGTAACAATAACATGTTTTAACCGAATGTAGCGGTAAAGGAAACTTGTACCGTAAATAGTATAGTTCCTTTCAAATATATTAGATGCTGGAAGTATTGGCGCGGCGCGTCATGTCTGCCTCCGCATTTCACTGCATCCCGGTACATCTAAAATTGTGTTCTACGCAACAACTCGCACAAAGTTAGGCGCTAACATATCTGATAGATATTGTACGAAGCACTAATAACACGTATTACAGTATTCATATATCTCGGGAGCTCTAAACTTCACGTAAGTCGCAGCGTAAAATACAATTTTAGGTGTAGCCGTATACGAGGGGAGATCAGTGCGCATGTCGCAGATGTGCTTGAACCGTCAAGACATTTGAAATGCGAAATATCTTCATACTTGACTAGCTGTTTCTCGCGACTTCGTCCATGCGAAATTAAAAATATTTAAAAAGAATAGTCTATATTAATCAGCGATAACGCAGATTGTTAATGGTGAAAGTATTTTTGTAAACTGCCCTGTAGTTTTTGAGTTATTTCAATACATACAAAAATACAAACATTTCCTTTTTTATAATATAAGTATAGATTGGTCAAATTTAGAGTTAACAAAAATATGAAGTTTACAAACGCTAATGTGTTACCCGTATCCATTGTACCACCGAGGAGACAATGCTCGGCCACTAATATTAAAACATGACCTATTCTACATCGGAGGTCGTAGAACAGTGGATATTTGTTTTTAAATCTATTATCGTGTGAATAGACAGCTTTGTTTTGGTGTCTAGTCGAAAAGTTATGCGATCGAATATCTATTATAATGGTTTGTTTTTAATAAAACATCCGATGGCAGCAAATGACCTGTGTGACGTCATACGTTTAAAAAATCTTTATTCGAATAGACATGGGGAGGCTAGGTGTGGACACACTGTTGTTTGGATAACTAGTTGTTGCTCGCGATTTCGTCCGCACAGTATTAAATATCCTGTCGAAACCTGACATATTTCTAGCATAAACCCAAGTATTACTTCTGGCTTTGCTTTACATCTGTCCTAATTTAAATAAGACATAAAAACAATTGCGGAAAAAACGAGTAAACATTAAAAAAAAAACAAGATTAATGTATCCCACAGGAACCAAAACAATTTCCGTAATCAAAAGTAGCTTATGTGTCCAGACTATCCTCTATATCTATGCACTATACAAAGAATTATTTAAGGTAGCCTCTATTCCGATAAATTTTGTCTAACCATTCTATCGACTCAAAACATTTCGAAGAACACACACAGACACACCATGTAGGAGAACAAAAAATCATACAACGCATTAATATAAAAATCAGTACCGTATAATGTAATACGATCGCTATACAAACGATGTCATCGGTGTAAAAATAACCGTTTGTAGACAGCCGCGCCGCACGGGGCATAATTCACAACACATTAGGATGGGCACATATTGTCTGTCCTAGTTAAAAAGTTACTAAGGGAAATATACTGCAATCATGCTGTGATACTATAGTTTCTATTTATTTCATCATTACTTAGTTATTAGTGTTAAGTTGAACTAAATTTTAAAAGTAAACTCAAGTTACGTAGTTCAGAAACGCGTGTCATTAAGTTATAGAACCAAAAACACTAATGCATAGTTAAAAGTACCAGGAAACATCAGTCATTTAATAGTCAGCTAAACTCCCTTAATGTATATCTTATACACACACTAATGGCCGAATACTGAAACGAATCTTTAACACTTTGTTTTTTAAACACAACATAAATCTATCAGATGACTTAATTTTAACAGAATTTGTAGTTAAACCGTGGCCTTCATTTAAAACTGATTTAAATGTCGTTTCAGTAACCGGCGTAAGGGTTTAAAATCATTCTTAGTTCGGGAATGTTATGGGACGACAAAGTGTTACTGCAAGGTTCTTTAAGTGACATTATTTAAAATTACATTTGGTCATTTGTAGAGAGACTAACCAAAATACTTAACAAATACGATGCAATAAAATACTATAAGTACATAACATAAGTATTGATAACTGTTTTAATAAATAAATTTAACAATAAAGTAGTTTATACTAATTACTAACTTAAACGTGGAATTCCAACAAAAACGGTTTCTCTTTCTTAGATTTCAAACTAAAGAGGATTAGTAAAGAGGAAACAAACAGTGCAAAACGTAGTCTTATTAGAAATTCTCGTAAAGTAAAGGACCAAAGGGAAGCCATTTTGCATAAACAAAATCCAATATAGCGCCGTGGATGTGAGCGTGCGTGTAGCCAGCCAAGGGTGAACGGCCGCATTCATAGTCCGAGTCTAATTTTGTTATCATCATTAAAATATACATTTTCAATATTAAAATTATAGAAATTCATAATTAAAATCGAGTAGTATTATAAAATACGTTTTATTTAAAAATTTGCAATTTATTTTATTGTTGCCATACAATTTTTAATAAATAAAGTGATGTCATTTTTTAACCCTTGTATGAAATTAATATGCATGTTGAAAAAACATTTCGTAAAAGCAATTTAATATCAATTGCTCCTTCTTGGAGTAACAACAAAAACAAACAACTTAAAAAAAACTAGTCGCCGTTATGACAGTAGACAACAGTGTTGCTACACTACACTTAGAATTACAGGTAAAAAATACGGCAAATATTATTTTATAATAAAAGAACGTAATTTAATCTTTCTGTAGAATGAAAGGGAAAACAATATTTTTAATACAGGTGTCGGCAGTGAACACATGGACCGCACTATAGATATTCGCGACTGTAGATTCATACTTGTTGATTCAGACTGGCATCGGTAACGTGATGTAAGTTACACGATCGCACACCGACACACACAAATAATATATTTGTACTATTCATATTTAAACATAGTTACATAACAACAAAACCTTAAATTAAAAAAAACACACAAAAGTCCATTAATTGGTGATACACTTGGGGAAGTAAACCAAACTGTATTACAATACATCATTCATTCATCATCATCTCACTATTCATCCCCACTAAGGGGCTCGGAGCCTACCTTAAGTTAGGGACTAGGCCATAGTCCACCACACTGCACTACGGGTTGACTTCACACATATCTTTGAATTTCTTCTATCAAAATCGTACAATACATCGTCAAAAACGTTCATCATTCCTTAAGTAAATTTGGTAGAAGTAATATTATAAATGCGAAAGTTTGGATGGATGGATGTTATAATCTTCAAAGCGGCATAAAATGTCGATGAAATTTAGCACACGTCTGGAAAACACATATCCTACTACTATGTTTATTTCTACGATCGAAGTCGTGTGCAATAGCTAGTAATAAATATTCGAAGGCAACGATTATTTATATTAACTTGAATATAAACAGGAACAAAACCGAAGCCTTGTTGGCAAGTAAACTAAAACAGCGCAGGACTTTCAACTCCTCGTTTGTTTTTTTATTTTATTTTTCGCAGCCAAAGTTTAACGTACGTTTAACGGAATTAACACCGAAACCTTAACTTTTTTTACTTAGTTCTTTATTTTCTAGAAAGAAGAAGTCTTTCGGTTCATGTACAATGTAATTTACAGCCGAATATCGAAACGAATAAACATTTTATTTTGTCAGTATCGCTTACAATCGAAATACAATACACGAAAATATTTTAATAAAGTTTAAAATAAGGGCGGATCATTTAAGTCACCGTCACATATTTAAATGTCGTTTCACTATTCGGTCAAATGACTGAAAATGTTAAAGTTTTTAAACCATTAATAAAATTGGGCCATATCTGGTTCTACCTTTTTCCAATTATCTATGTAATCATTCATTTTGTGTTTATGTGTCCGCGCCTGTGAAGAGATAAGGGACTTCTAGAGAAATGTTAACTCAGTGGAAATTGAGTCTAAAGCAATGCGTACGACCGGATAATGCCGGGTTAATAATCCGCCCGCTTCGGATATCCGAATCCGCTGATAGTCGCCGGAATACGAACTCTAATTTAGTTTTAATTAAATATTCACATTTTAATTTTAGAATGACACACATCACTATCCTGTTACTCGGTAACCAAGCGCCAATAGACTAAGTTAAGAGTACAGGGTTCGAGTTGCGTTATTGTTTTATTTGTTCTGTCATTCATACCATTTCTGTTGATGTAAAAAATATCCTTTTAGTAATTACGTAGCTTTCTAATAGAATTTTTTTTTGTATTTAAGTAGTTTTAGAGCCTCGTATGCCCAAACAAATCGTTCCTCTTTAAAATATTAGCATAGACAAGCTGTTGCTCGCGACTTCGCAAGCATGAAATTAAAAAAATAACATAAACACAGCCTATGTTACTCACTGATAACGTTGCTTTTTAATGGTGAAAGCATTTTTGAAAACAGCCCGGTAGTTTTTACATGAATCGACTACATACTAAAATAAAAATCTCTTTATAATATTAGTATGATATACATAACTTACTACTGGAGGTTTATATTGTTACTACTGACTCCTTCCTCTATACACGCTCAGTGTTATCTGAACTGTTCAATTGTTCTGATTAATCTAAGAAAACTGTTTCTTATTCAGTTCTTGGTTATGCCGAAACTAAGGGTGCGTAGCGCGTTTTAGTCAAATAGTGATGTCCGAACGCTTACACAGCAATAAAAAATGATTATAATGATGAAATTGACAAAAAAACATCCGAAGTACGTCCAGCTAGCATTCCCCCGGCCGATCTGTTTCACTCACTTAGCACCCCCTCCCACCTCGCGGGCACCTTCTATTGATTTTGTTCGCCCCACTTTCTCTCGCCCACTACCCCCCCTTTTTAAAATGTCGACTGTCGACACTGAGACAATGGGGAAGGAGGTTCAACGAATTTTTTTTTGTCGGTTTAGATGCTAAACTGGGTTGAAAATTAGAAACAGACACAAGTTTTATTTATTACAATAGAGATCAAAAATAATATTACTTCGTCTAGTAACTTAAAGATATTTAGTGCCTAAAATTTTTATATTCAAATAACTCACTACTACATTGCAACTGCAAAGTATAACCCCCTATGTTTAAACTATTTTGTT
Source organism: Papilio polytes (assembly GCF_000836215.1). Classification (NCBI taxonomy): domain Eukaryota; kingdom Metazoa; phylum Arthropoda; class Insecta; order Lepidoptera; family Papilionidae; genus Papilio; species Papilio polytes. The sequence continues at coordinate 883,368 of NW_013526804.1, read as the reverse complement.
GTAATTGTTTTGAAATACAATTACAACTTCTTGGTGCGTGGAAAAGATAGTAACATAGCCAATGTTACTCACAGATAAGCGAAAGAATTTTTTAAATCGGTCCAGTAGTTTTTGAGTTATTCCAAATGAGAGTAGTATAGATTATAGATGTCTACACCATAACATGTATAATTTACTGTTATCTTATTAGAATATATTTTTTACAAATGTTTTGTTAATGGAAACTCAAAAAATGACAAATAAAAGCGCATACGTGTCGAATATAAACCGAGCGGGCTTGTCTTGGGCGCTTTCTTTCCGTCCGCCTCGGTCAGAATCGAGCAAAATCAATACAATGGAAGAGTTTTTAACGTGCGCGTCTGTCCGTACACTATATAGATGTAGCCAGAGAAGCAACAGTTAGTGTACAGTGGATTGAAATCTTGGAACTTTGGAATTTTTCTTAAATACTAAAATATACAATAAATAAGTACTATACATTTTTAATACTTTATGTGATTCAAAAAGAATTGTATTACCAACTATTGAGTTCTAATTAACATTTTAATCGGAGTATTAAAAATACTTTTATTTGAAAATGAAATACTTGAATCTCGTCTTTAGAATTAAAATCCAAGAGTAAATGGAACTGCGTTTTATTAAAATATATATAGAAAAAATTTGATTATTCTAGAGCAAATTTCAACTGATCTATTTTTATTCCAAAAGTAATTATTATCAACTTGGGATACAATTTTCAACTAAATCGTAAGTCGTTTTTTAGTTTCCTCTCCTCCCATTGGCTGTAGGAGAACGTTTGAGTTGCAAAAGAAAGGTAATGTTCAAAACAAATTGTGCTAATTTTGATTGTGCTAACGGTGCAATTTCCGGTCATGATAATCCACGTGTTTTCAATTACAGTCCTAGAAATACTACCTCTATTATTTTTTCATCAGTTTTCAAAAGAGTACTCGGAAGACAATAATAATACAATCGACTTATTGTAAACAACATTTCTTTACATACATGTATACGATCTGTCCCTGTCGACCGCTTTGAAATTTAATTAGACCTAGTTTCGCAATATTAGCATCGGCCCAATGGCAGTGCTCACGCATGCGTCAAGGTTGCCCCGCTTGTTGGGGACCTTGTTATCCCCGGTTATATAGCAACAGAAAACTATCACGACGACAATATCACAGGATGATCAGAAATCACGAAGACGACACCAAAGTCAACAAGCAAAAAAAATGCGAAAACGTAGCATGTCGCCTAACATGATTTGATGTGACAAGAATTAAATTTAGAAAGTCGATAGTGTTTAAAATTAGCAATTAAAATGTGTGAGTGATATGACATAGAGATGAATAACCTAAGCCACATAATGAGAAATGCAAAATACTAGCTCATCATACAACAGATTCAAGGAAAGCAATATGTGACAGATGTCTTGGCTCAAAAACTACGCCAATGGTTAGGGCCCTTCGATTTACAGAGCCACGGACTTAAGGTGCGAGTAATCAAGTTGCTAAACCCTATAACATTCCGGTGAAGAAGACGAATTGGCATCATTCAAAATCGGTTCAGTTTTTAAAGCTGTAGGTCGTCCAAATAGAATTTACTCATATGCCAACTCACGAAATTACCATAGTAGTTATTTGGATAATAGTAAAAGCGTCAACATTCTGGATAAGTTTGTCCAAGAAGGTTTACTACTTTTGCAAAGGCCTGTTGCTATCTTTAGTTCCTCTGGTATTGCGGACGTCCATGGTCCATGGTCCATGAGCGTAGATTATCACCTCAGTGTTTTCGCTACTCCTTTGCCCCATATCAGGTTATTTTTATCAAAAATGTAACATTTTGAACATCGATATTTTGTAAAAAGGTCAACTATATACTTTTCTAGTTATAAAAGAATTGATAATGAGTTAACAACTGAATGATTCGTAGACGATTCGGGCATTTGTTTCTGTTCCCACGTTGACTTGAATTCTGTATAGTAATCGATTATCAATTTATTATTCTTCAACTTTTACATCGAAACAATGTATTTTAGTTTATGAACATTTTTTTATAAGTAAACAACTACTTTTTGTCTATATGATTTAGAAATTACAAATCTGTACTATTATAATAAAGCGTAAATATCCACTTCTTTGTTGCTTAAGATATCAGCAATTACAGCATATTTCTGAATATTTCTTTTTTAATAAAAAGCCCTACACTTACGTCACGCTTTAGGCTATATATTTCACGCCAGTAAACTTAGGTGCTAAATATTTTGGATAAAAACCCTAATGTGGGAAAGAAACCATAAGTTTTTTGGTTGACGAAAAACTATAATGTCTTACTGTGGTTATTATTACTAGTCATGCTTCGGTTACCTACGAATCGGATATTTCGTATAATTTTAATGCAGACAACTTTCGTCTATTTTACCATATTATTTAAAAATACTAACCGAAACTCGTCGCATCGCTTGGAAAGTTCTAAGTAACAATTATATTATTAGACTGTCCACAGTTTCGCATCGGTTTTGAATACTTTATGAGTTTTCGTATAAAAGCAGCCTTAGTTATCATTAAATGTTACTTATGTCGTTACGGACAAATTACATTTTGTTATTAAAAATGCTCGTTTTTTAATTACTGCCAACTATAATATAGCATAATGTTTTGTTTACTGTCGAAAGTGTGAAAAATATACTGAAATACATATGTTTTATAAGGAGGGATGAATCGCATGTTACAAGGAGAACGTTATGAGTGTGGTACACCGGTAGAGGTAGACTTAGAAAGAGATGGATTGCGTGAAAAGTAACATGATCAAGAAGGGAGTGATGACTGAGTTTACAGATGGTAGAGTTATTTAGATGACGAAAACCTGGTGCTCCGACCCTACTGGAGTAGGATAAGGTAGGGGAGATGATGCTACGTCTCTGTAGATTGGTTTTATGAATATTAAAGTCATATTTGCCGTCATCATCAGCATTTGTCTCTCCACTGCTGAATTTTCTTTACTGTCTTAAACAGTATACATTGTTACAAGTCTTCTCTATTAAGATCGCCTTTTTTTCTTTACAGCCTTACGTACGTAGTATTTCATATCAAACTAAAGTAACATAACCTTCGCAGTAATTGTTCGGCACTGTACCTTTTTGGCACATTTGTAGCTATAGTTTCGCACTTGTGTACAATCGCCCACTTCAGTCTATCAAAGTACAGTCGCGTACAGTAACGATGACAAATTATAGGACTATACGACCTCCGAATCACGGATCATTTATTGTAGAAATAGGCCAAGAGTGACATTTTTATATCCAACTTTCTTTTGAAAAATGATCATCACTTAGTTGTTGTTTTTTCTTATCTTTAGACGTGTGTGTTAATTATGTAACTTAAATATTCATTAAGGTTCCAGAGTGGTAATTAATAATTGTTATTTACCATTAAAACTATTAAACCAAAAATCGTAAAAAAAAGTACAGAACCAATTTCTTTTATTTTTCCTTTGCGTTGAATAAATTTGCTATTAATAAAATTATTCCAAAAGTCACAAAAAAAAGTCTTTGTGTTAAAATACAATTTGTTTTAATTAGAACAAACTAATATGGTACTTTTAAACTAATTTCATTCAAATTTCGACCTTACTCTGATTGGAAATGTATCTAGAATTGTGTTTCTGTGCATAGTAAAAGAATGCAGTTACTCCTTAATAATGATGGGAAAGTCAGCCAACTGCTCAAAATTACCCCCGAGTTGGAGCTAGCTATCGACTTTAGACGTTCGACGTCTTCAATTATAAACGGTTCGACGATTTCTTCGTTAACTGTATTTTTAGCAGTGTGTGTTTACGCTTTTTAGTTTTGAATATCACTCTTATGACAAGTTAAATCAGTTAATTCACATTCATGTTTAAAACTAAGAAGATTTTTTTAATATTAAAACCATCAGGGGAGCTAGTATGAAAGATTTCGATATAATACTCGTAACGTAAACGAAAAATATGAATTAAAAAAGCGGATTTGGAATTATATATATATACAATAGCTTATATTACTAATTGATAATGTACCTTTCTCATTGTTAAAGACTTTTTGAAATCGGCCCACTTTTTGAGTTATTTCAATAACATACAAAATAACAATCCTCTTTATTACTCGTATATTAAGAAGGAAGGAAAGATAGGCGGTGGTAAACTATATTAATAATTTTTCTATAAGTAAGCTATATTGAGCAGATAATAAACCTTTTTCTTTATAATAAAACAACTAAGATTAGAAACAATAGGTAGAAAAAAAATTGAGTGCGTAAATAATGTGTAGTTTATTTTTAGTCTGTCTGACTAGCTAAGCAAGGACAACCAGAAATGCGTCGGTCAGCATAGCAATTAGATTGACTCTGTTAGTGCCTTAAATAGAATTTATTTTCTTTTCCACAAGACCTTCGACTTAAAGCCGTATTGACAATAAAATATTCATTGTGGTTCATTTTATGAACACTAAGAAAAAACTAAAATTTAAAAATAGCTTAAGTAACTCTAAACAACTCTGAGTATAGTACTTGTTATTGTAATTTTTTAAACAATTTAATACCTATATCTTCATATCTACAGGTTGTTATAAAGAAGCTAGGAAATATTATTAATAAAGCTCGCGGTACACGCTCAGTTTTATCTGAACTGTCGGAATATTCAGATAAAACTGCACGTGTGTAGCGGGCTTAATGTCTACAAAATATAAATTACCTCTAAAAATAACTGTAATATTGAAACTACACTACTCGTAAAAATTCGATAGTTAAATAAAAATACATAGAAAAACGCAGGTTCAAATTTTCCACCGCCTGTACTCGAGGTGCACCACCTGTGGCTTCGTAAATTTAATGTATTTCTCTCTCTTTTCTACCTACAATAAACGTCTATACAGCCGTTTCACTCGCTCCTGTTTTCACAAATAAGTTGCATCCGAAAACAACATAGAAAACGTTACCGTCTTGGCAGAAGAAACCGGTAGGTATCGTAAGGATTTAAGGTTCTTTTTCCCGTGAGATTATATTGGCTGAAAACTCTTTGTGTAACCTCCGATGAAAGTTTCAGAGTAGGAAACACCACAGCGTCGCAGTCTCTGATTGTAATATAACGCAATTTAAAATAAATAGGGACGTTGTCGACTTCAAATAGTCGATAGTTTAACTGCCTTTATTAATTACTCTTTGAATATTTATAACAAAATAATATAACCATTGTTTTAGAATAATAACCTAGAAATTTGTAGACAGACGCCAAGATATTTTTTCTTTTAAAAATTTTAACTAAAACACGTTTTGATCTACTAAGATTTTTTTACATAAAATATTTAAATTTTACGCACTTGAATATAATCCAATGCCTATATAAAAAACTGTACTAAAATAATAATACCAGGATCTCATATCGATACATACACATCTCTAAGGTGTAGGAAGCCTCGTCTCGCCCAACGCAAACTGCCGTCGCTCGGGTTAATCCACGAATAACTTGCCGTAGCAATTTGCTGCTACGCGATTTGGGAAACATCTCTACGGTATTACTGTTTCCCTAGTACATCTGTACTCCTGAGACTTATTAAGTACCTTTTGCCCGCGACCTCGTCTGCGTAGAATTAAAAAATACAAAAGCAAGTAGCCTACGTATTCTTCTAGACTACGCTGTATATCTATGCCAAAATTTAACAAAATCCGTTCAACCGTTTAAGCGTGAAACTCTAAGAAACATACAAAGTCAAAACTGAGAAATGTCAGATGACTTAAACCAGGGTAAAGACGATCTCGTTTATGACAAATTTTAAACATTTCTGGCACCATTGGAGTTATTCGGTTTGTAGGACAATTATTTAACATGCCTTTTAACAATTGCATTAGTACGTAGATTATTAAGTCAATCAATTAGTACCACTGATTATTAAATTAGACAGTATCAATTCTTTTAAAGAAAAATGCTTATTTATCCTATTATTACAAAGGGAAAAGATTTGTATTTTTGTATTGAAATAACTCAAAAACTACTCGGCGGATTTTTAAAATTCTTTCACCATTAAAAAGCTACGTTATCAATCAGTAACATAGGCTATTTTTTTAATTCACGCGGACGAAGTTGCCAGCAACATCTAGTTTTATAAACTTGTTTTAAACAGCTATGTAACATTTAAACAGTCTTTGTTGAATTCAGTTTAAGTCTGTGTAAACAATTTATTTAGCAACGACAAAACGTTCGCTTGGTAACACCTTAGCTTTTGAATACGAATTCAATTAGTGTTAATGTGCCACTTCATATGTAAGTTTCTAATTAGAATTATTATTGTAGCTTCCTTTTACGCTTTTGTTACCACGTTTGAATAAAAACGCTGGAACATTTTTATTGTCCATATTCACTGCCGAAAAAGTAATACAAAAATAAACTCTTATCTCTCTCATTCTCTTTGAAGAAAGCGAGATAACATTACTATTACGGAAATATTAGCAATATAAATTCAAGGTCTTTCATTACAGATATTCAACTGTTAAAGAAGACATAACCTACACTTTACTTGAAATATTTTTCTCATAATCGTTACTAACGCTATGTGTTGACATATTCTCAAAACCAATATAGTTAATTATATTTAAATTGATTGCCGATAGTCATGTAAATGTTATTAAATAAAAAGACATGAAGTGTCGTACTAAACTTGACAACAGATTTAGTACCGTTCCGAGAAACTACCGGTGAAAAATTCTAGTTCATTATGCCGTGTCTATATATTATTTAAATGTCTTCATAAATATCAATAATGTTTAGTCGTCGTACACTTTCGTATACAAGCTTTGTGAGGTTACGACCTTCCATTCGAATCTCTATTTGGCTCACATCTATCCCCAAACTACGTGAAAGCTTAAGCTTTAAGAGGTTAACCTCTGGACCTTAGAAACTACTGGCCAGGGTCGTTCGTGTAATGAATTGTCTTAGAATTGATAGTTACTAAGTCAGAGAAGTATTGCGACCCTAAATTATTAGAAAGGCTTTAACACAACCAATAAACAATCGTCGAAGTACATTTTAAATACGATGTTTATATTTTTAAATAGATATAAGGGCCTGTCCCATCAAATTGTCAATTGTGTAATAACAATCCAACGTTCGATATTTTCATCACATATACGATGAAAATATCGAATTTGACAGTGACGTCATTTTAGCTAACAGCCAGTGGTGGGACAGGCCTACAGACTCGTAAATATCAATTAAAAACCTCGTCACCTTTCTTAACAACAATTTTCAAACGACCATCAATTCAAATCTATTCTCGATTATTAATAATCGTCAACCTTGTTTGAAATGTAATTATTAATCGATTTTCAGAGTTCTCTAATTGAGTTCACTTCGAGTGGCGGATGACCTACAAATAATCAAAGGTCACACTGATTAAGCTATCGTAGACACTTCGCAAGCAGGAAGAGATTGAAACAAACGCAATTATTTCTTACATATTTAGCAGTAATTGAATTATATTAAAACTATTATTTTTATTTATTTAATCATTTTTAATTGTAATTCCTTTATTAATCGTCAACACATTCATTGCTTGACGATTCAAATAACGTAGTGTCTGTTAAAATGGGCGAAACGACTTGACATGCCATGGTATTAACGCCCGCTACACACTTTACATTTTAACTGAACGCAAAATTGACAAAGGTGTGTAACGGGTTTAAATTTAGAATTTTAACAAACAGTTGAAGATCAAACATATTAGCAAACTCGTGTCGAGTCTTACTTCTAACGACAAAATGACTTCGAATTGGAAGGACTTGTGATGATAAGCGAAATATTTGAAACAAAAAACAAAATTAGTTCGACAATTTAATTCCATGTAGGTGCAGGTTATACGCGCCCGTTCTTTTGCATAGCAGTCGCGGCTACACTAGTGTAGGGCAGGACACGCGACTCGCGAGCGTCTCCTAATTGTAGTGGAAAATGAATATTAGAGTTATATTTTGTCCATCAAACATGTAGGAAGTTTAGAAAATTATGTAATACCTTATTATTTAACAAACGCAACATATTGCAATATCAACCTTAACTTTAAGTCATTAACACGAAGGCCAATGTTTGCTCCTCTTATCGGGGCGCCACGAACTCCATTGCGCAAACGTTAAAAGATACTAGCGCATCAAAACAAAATGGCTGCCGAACCGATATCTAACGTAGCAACAAGCTAACCTAGACAATTTGCTAGGAAGCGAGTTTTGACATTGCGCACGACCTTGAGCCCGCGCACGCGATTGGCTGACGAAACAAGATGGCGTCCGCTCCCGCGCAACCGACATGTCATTGTTTCTACTAATTAGATGACCGGCTTAGGTGCGTTTTTCAAACGTTCTAATGTAAATTCCCATTGCTTCTGTCTTTAATGGGTTAATTTGCATTTTAGCGGCTGCGTTCGACGTGTTTGATGAGGCGTACTGCTGTTTTTCCGTTGTAAATGTCCATTTAAGGTTATGTGTTGGTTCGTGTTCGAATACGATTGATGGACCCTTTTTCTGAACGTGCATTTGGTTTTTACGCGAAGTAGAACAACTCTTGAATTTTAATATTGTATTAAGATTTATGTACGTATATTTATAGTAAGGATGTTGTTCAATTCCGACGGTTTCCTCGTACAAGAACAACTTTATAACGATTGTGAAACATGTAGAATGGTTGATTATATTTAAATACTAATTAATTTAAAAACCTTGTATAAACTTCATTACGGGCTATGAAATAATTAAAGTTTGCGAACATAATTCTTAGTTTTAAAATACGAGCACGTCTTTTGTACTTTAATATGAGAAATATATGAGAGAAGTTTGTGGGATATCGAAAGTATCGAGAGTGGGTTCGAATTAGTTTACAAGATTTCACCAACAGACCGACTAACGAACCGGTGGGTACAACTAAAAGTTGTATAAAAGCTCGTAAAACTTCTCGTTCATTAAATAGCTCGATATCAAAATATACTTCGAACATTAAACTTTCCTATTTTGTTTACAAAAGCTGCTGTGTAGTATCATAAACTCAATGTTATACAGTAGAACCTCTTTAACTTCAAAAAATAATATGTAACCTTCCCATCAGAGCCCAAAACCTCTATAACATAGACCCTTGATAACTTAAAACGTCTATAACTTAAAATATTTTGTGTTTCCCTTGGACTTTAACTTATCGAGGTTCTACTGTATTTGTATACTATCTTTAGCCCGCTGGTTCATCCGCGCGGAATAAAAAAAACAAAAGCAAATAGCCTATACGTGCTTCAGACCATGCTCTACATCTGTGAAGAATTTAACTGAGATCTGTTGAGCCTTTCGGAGATACCTTACTAATATTATAAATTGAAAAGATTTGTATTGTTGTATGTATTGAAATAATTCACAAACTACTAGACGATTTCAAAAATTCTTTCACCATTAACAAGCTACGTTATCACTGAGTAACATTGGCTGTATTTTTTAATTTCACGTGGACGAAGTCGCGAGCAACAGCTAGTCTTAACATAAACAAATTCCGATAATCGTTGATAACTTGCAAAACGAAGTCACAGAACACACAAATTTGATATAAACGTCCATATTTACCAGTTGTATTAGTAAAAATGTCGTTGTAATTCACCCCGGAGACTTTTTAATAGCGTCGGAAAAGGATAAGGTAGGAGAGCGGTTGAAAAAAGTACAAGATTCACCACTTTATGCTCAAAGAACACCCGATGCTTGAAGATAAATTGTGATAACCTAAACGAAACCGAATAAATTCAACCTTTATAAAGGGAAGAGGAATTACAGTAGAATTCCACTGCAGTAGCATAAACAGAAGCATATATTCATCATCTACTGTCAGTGAAATTATACAATTTATTGGAACTTCTAGAATACCGTAGAATTTTTGAATTGTGTGAAAGAGGATATGCGTAATAAGGGAGGGAATTCATATATGAAGTCTATTACTCTATTCGTGGCATATTTTGACGAAATGTGAAAAGGACAAAGCATCACTTCCTTCCATTTCTAAAAAAATGTCATCTTATAGAAATTGTGATAAAGATTTTCCAAATTATACTCTATTGCAAACCTTTTAGGGTCGAATATTAAAACGCGAATAAAAATTGTAAGTATCTTTGGATAAAGTCACGTTTAAACTCCTCATTAAAATGTTAACGTCGATATACGAATCAGTGTTAAGATCCCTTTCAATATTCGGCGGTTATTACTCTACTGTGAAACGTTAAAAAGTAGAAGAATAAGTATCTGTCCCACCACTGGCTGATAGAAGCTCAGATAGCTTAAAAATGACATCACAGTCAGATAAGGAATCTGAACCCGATATTAAAATCACATATTTCACACGTTGGGTCGTCAGACAATTTACAATTTTGTAGGACAGGTCACAAATGTTGGACTTAAAAATGTTTCTGTAAAAAATATGCAAACAACTTTTACTGTGTATAAACATAACCTTTGAATCGCCAAACAAAAGATAGCGTTGCGAAAAGTTTAGCGATGTCTAGACCGAGCCGAGGATCACCTGTGATATTTGGCCGCGCGCCAGACAATTGACCATCAGCCAAGATATTGGGTCAGGGGCACAACATATGGGATAAAACGCTACAAGCCTAAACTCAAGATCATAAGGTCCACATTCCTATATCATAATCTAACGCGTACCCCGCTAACCTGTTAATTAATTATGGCGAACGTATAATAAGTAAAAACTAAAGAACGAAAAATTGATAAAGGGTGGCCATAAGGGGGCGACCCACCACTATTGATCGGGCCCCGAACCACCCCCAGTATATAGGTATAAAAAGCGTAACAAATTTTCGTCTTAAGAAAAGGAAAAGAAAAAATGTATACAGCCACCCTTTCGCTAGGGAGTGGGTCGCCCCCCCACCCGGCTCACAGGGTGGGGGAGTGCATTTTTCTCGTGGACTCTAACCCCCCAACCCCCAACCAACGTAAGATGTTACAAAGGATTCTTTGTTGGTGCAACGGTTAATTAGATTTTGGATATGCTATTTTTCGGATTTACTCGCGGACAAAGTCTAGACCCGAATCGATACATAACTCTGTGGGATTGAAAAAAAACTAAATTAATAACCTTTACATTCTCCCAGACACTAAACTTACGACAAATTTCAGCAAAATATGTAGAGCCCTTCTGCAGCTTGTTAAAACCTTAGGCTCCTGTGTAAACTATCGTAAGCTACAATTTTAGAATTTACACCTTGTTAAATATTTGTAATACCACTTATTTTTAAATTTGAATAATTTAATATCAATGTTTATAATTTTTGTGTAGCAAAATTTGCCTTTTGAAGATGTAATAATTTACGTATGAACCATAATATGTTGACCAAACTACTAAACATAAAGATACTCGTATTCCTAAAGGGCTATTACATGTTAGGGTGAAACTAAAAAAGGACTTTTACTTATCCCAATAAACTCTTGTCTCTACTTACCCTTTAGAACTACTGCCTTAATAAGTATTTATAAACTTCTTATAGTATATTTAATAATTAGTTTAGGTAACAACGTGTTAATGACGTAACATAGGAATGGAAGAAGGAATTACGTCATAAAGCTTAAGGTTCAGTCATTGCCCTTTTAACCCATTTACTGTATGCGTAGCGAATCTTGATTAAAAGAGGAATTCAATTGATTTTAGATAATTTGAAAACGGCCATACTACCTTAATTAAAGTTTAATGTCACTAAGGACGCCCTTAGCGAAGATTTAGTTTGAGAAATATAGGCAGTCTACCTTGTTTTATGCTTTAATTAAAAACGTTCTAAACTTTTTTTAATAAGACCCAGCACAAAGGAATCTCAATCAATGGTCCACTTACTAAACTATGGTCAGAACTTGACTTCCCGTAAAACTTTTTTTTTGTTTTCGACCCGCAGCTAAAGGAAGCTCCGAGACAAAGCCTGTCTGAAAAAGGCCTACATTCTTTAAATGTCGGAGATAAAAACTTTTGTCTTCTTAGTTTCATGATTTTATATTTAAATAAAAAAAATCCACAACAACTATTTTTGTTTTAATAAATTCGTAATTTTCAAGCAATTCATTTCAAGTTCGGTAAAACTTTGAAAGGTTGAAAATTTTTCGGCAAACTGTTCTCAACCTCTAGAAAAAGTCACAAAACTTTTAACATAAATGTACGACTAGAAATGTTTTTGACAAAACTTTTTGATACGAAAACCACTAAAGTACAGTTTAATCGTCGAGAAAAGTAACTACAATTTTTACGACGAACAAACTATACGGTTTATTTTATTAGAAAACTAAAATATACGATTGGATTTGTTTTTAACTCAAGCGACCAAATTTGATCAAATTTTAATTATTTCCTTGTTTAAGATTAAAGTGCACTTGTAAAGTTTTCATCCATACTATACCGCCATGGCTCGCGGGTACAATACGCGATAAGCTTTAGAACGGGCGCACACCTTTGACCAAACAATCGCACAACAGTTACGCGATTGTCGATTATTTCGCAGCAAATTCAACTGTTTCATTACACAACTAAAATCGAGTAGAGTGCGCACCTCCATATAAGCTCATAGTAATCAAAGCGCGACTAAACAGTTGTGCGATAGTTTAGTCAAACTGTACGCGCTCTTAGTCTACTATTTACTTCACAAAACTCTTAGCCAGTCTACAAAATTACTTTCATAATCCTTATATATCTTCTCTATATTTAAAAATAAAATTCGCAAAATTACTTGGTCTAAAACACTTGCTTGCAGAAATGAATTAAAATATATTTATAACGTAATCCGATATAGACGTAACCGCAAATCAGCAAAGCAGAAATTAAATAAGTATCTGTAAGGAGTTGCAAATGGAAAAAAATAAATTAGTACAGCATGTTAGTACAGGGAGCGAGCAAACCACCCAATATCCTCTCCGCCTCTAAAATATTCAGAAAGACCACAAAATTCAATTTGCACGTTCAGAAAAACCCTCCTTACTCCAGACGTACAAAATGAAAACATGCTCCGGAAAAAAACCGGGGTTGGGGGGGTGTTTTGCACCAGGAATTAAACTTGGGGGGGCGCAGGGTGGGAAGAAAAGTGGGGAAGATGCTGGATGATTAATTATTAGTTTGTGTGTGTTCCGAAGATAGCGTCCTATCGTTCTAAAATGGGGTTGTGTGCCCAATAGGGTGGTCCGGGGGTGCGATGTATGTTTTTAACAAATTATATAAGTAATTTAACATGTTAATGTTTTTGCTGCACTTCGATTTTCGAGCTGGAAAAAGGATGGTTATATTTCGCTGACGGAAACCTCTTATTTATTGAATTTTTCTCAACCAAATGTTGTATAATCTAACCAATATTATAAATGTGAAAGTTCAAATAGTTAGAGTTTGTCTGTCTGGAAGAATACAAAAGCTACTTAATTTCGTTTTTTTTAATTTCACGCCAACGGATTCGCGGGCGAAAGCTCGATTACTATATCTTTATGCAGAAAGAATTATTTAGAAGTAACGCACAATTCCATTACTTACTCTAACATTGAACAAGACAAATCTAGTCGAAGAAGTTAAATAGACTTAGGAAGAAGGCAATATTAATATTCTAAAACTTCATAATGTTAAACGCAGTTGTGTCTACGGCTTTCGTAAGTCCTTGTTAAAATGACTAGAGTTGAAATAACTTAGTCCATATCAGACAGTTATGTCTCAATCGATATTTTTTATCGAGAACGCCCGAACGAACTTTTCTTGATAAAAGATGAACGATAACGTTGGCTTGTAAAATATTTGTACAATAATGGTGGCAATTACTTGTATATGTAAGGAAATCCTATTTACATTAAGAAGTAGTTTCAATTAATTTAATTTTTAGTAATAAAATGTTTAGTTATTTACATTTATTTATTTTCTTAAATCTTTTTGATTATTCAACTCCTTGATATTCCATAAATAAACACAATTTTAAATAAGAATTGTATCATGTCTGTTTTTTTTAAAAAAAAAAATTATCTGTAGTTACCGATTTAAATAATGCAATTAAAAAATCATAAGACAGTAAAGAAGTTAATTTTGGCATAAATTTCATAATACAAATTATATTTTAAACTACCAGGATTTCATAGCATCTTAAGGGTTCGTAAGAATCGATTTTCTCAACGAATATAACGGTCAAGCGCGAGACAAAGATATATCCAAACATGTCTCTGTAGTCCTGGTAGAAACAGCTACCAAATAATTTAGGACGGAGGTATTAATTTTACCCGAGTTAACCGTTTTTAAGACGTATGTACACAATAGAGATAAATTTTCCAACTTCTAACCTATTTCTATTGAGAAAAACATAATTTGTTTTTATGAATTACGATCGTATTAATTACTAGCTGTGGCTCGCGGCTTCGCCCGCGTGTAATTAAAAAATTAAAAAAAAGACTTATGTCGTTCAGTGAAAACGTAGCTTTCTAATGGTGAAAGAATTCTTAAAATCGGCCCAGTAGTTTTTGAGTCACTGTAATACATACAAAAATCCAAAAATGAAAATCTTTCCTCTTTACAATATTAGTATGGATATGACAAAGGTCTTGGGAGATGTAAACTTTGAGGTATTATTTGTGTTTACTCTTATTTATTAAAATAGCGTGAAGGTTTGACTAATTACCTGATTGTGTCAATAGTTTATTTGTATAAAACATGGAAAAATTAAAAATAGGATATTGTTTTAAATAAAGAATACATGATCACACTACCGTTATGCATTTGTTTTTATTATATTAAATTCTGTTTGTTCTTGTTTAGAATTGTTTGCTTTATTATGTTTTAATTTCCTTGGGTTTGTAAATGTGTTGGCTTTGCTAATTGACTCATAGACCAATAACATCCGTATTGTAAATAAAAAAATAACATAACACATTGAATTTAAAAAAAAATCCTAAAAAAAGTGAAGCCTTGATCGAGTATTCACGTTTTCAAAGATAGTTAACACTGGCAATTAATAAAATTAAATTCATCTAAAATTATTATGAAATTATTAAAGGAATAGTGTAGTGTGCAACCACCTTTATTTTTCAGTCTCAACGTTTTGTCTTTTTCACGGCTTCAATTTAAAATTTTATTTCCCGCTTGACCCAAAGGGGAAGATGGGGTGGCGGGTGACACTCATTATGACCAATTTTACCCCACTGTTTTTACTTCCATTGTTGTACCAGTGATGGCTCATTTCTGTCTCTCATTGAAGTTTTTGTTTAAGACGCTCGCGGGGAAAATCTTGGGGATAACATTTTCGCTTTTTGCGTTTTGGTTTTTTATTTTAATTTTTTCGGTCCGCCATCACAGCGACGATTACTCCGCAGTGGGGTAAATGGGTCGAGGATTATCTGCTCTAGGGATGTACCTTAATAGTTCACATCACTATTTTCATAAATTAATTTGTATTAAAAATATAGCTGTACAAAACGCTTGCTCAGTCGAGTTGCTATAATTAATTTAGTTAGTATAAGATGACAATCTTCTTAAAAAATATTTTATTTGGCGCGCGAATAATATTTAGAATTTTTTTCATATAAAGTAATAAAAACATTTATATAACATAAAATTATTTAAACTCGAAAAAATATCCAGCCAAAAAACATCAGGGTCAAGTCTTGTATAGTAACCCAGGCCAATTTAATGTGCACCGCTGTATTGATTCCCCGGCATTCTTTCACACAGGCGCGGAGGAGCCCCCCTCACGGCGACCCATCCCATTCCTCGAGCCCCCACGGAACTTGGGATAAACGGGATAAGATTTTTTTCGGGACCCCGACGCTACAGTGATTGGAGTTATAAGAACTTACAATGAACTGTACTGTAACTATGTCTACTTAAAACATAAACCTTCACACCTTTTATCACTAACGGGGTAGACAGGGACAAAAATGTAACAATGAAACATTACCAATTTATTTCAATCATTACAGTCAGCAAGCAACTACACTGAGAAAATCCAACACTACAAAGTCGATTCGATTTTGCCAATTAAATAGAAGTTTCCTAACAAAATTGACTTAACACAAACACGAAACATCGGACTTTTATTCGGAAAAGCCTCTACGTGGCCATCCACATGACTTTAATAAAGTTGTTTCAACTCGAAACCGACGGCGCTTCGCCAAAACTAGTGAACGATCAACAAAAACAAAAGCCTCGGCGCGAGCAACAGGTATTCCAACCTACAATAAATATACGGCCCATATACACGTGCACAGCGAACTAACTTTGAACGACCCACAGATAACGCGGATCCAACTCCGAACTTCCACCATTAGCCAGTAGCGCAAAAGATAAACTTTATCTCTGCTGCTCTGTGGCGATATATGTACCGGTATTCAAATGAAATTCCAGCGATTCGGAAGATATTCCAAATTTAAATTCAGAATCGGCGTTGCGTTCGAAAAAAAAACAAGTTATATGAGCTTGGTATTTTAAAAAAGGTTTATTCGAAATTGCGTTGGATTTATGATTTGGATTGCTTTAGTTATTTTTGCTTTTGCGTGAATAAATTTTAAATGTTAGTTAACCTACCGACAATGAGATGCGGTTTGTGACGGAACCAACTTCCCCGCCTATTGAATTTTCGCCTACAAAAGGAAAGTTTTCAGGAAACGTTCCACGGGTTAGCTACGTAGCTTCACAGCGAAATGTAAAACATTTAAAGTGTAACTTTGACGAAATTGTTCAACGCGAATGGAGGGCATTCGATTAAACTTTTAACTGCTAACTCAACGCCTTTGTTAATGTATTCTAATATTTTTCAGCTAATAATCTATTTTACTAACAAAACTACTTTATGCAACGTATATAAAATATATAATAAAAAGGCGAAGTGAGCCGTATATGAAAACCGCAGCGCATTAATTACCGCCACCGATATCTTCTAATGTAGAAAAAAATATAAACGCAATACAAGCCACCTTCGAAATGTGTTTCAAACTAATTAAAAACATCAATTCTGTGCGCCACCGTACGGGGGAATATTTCAAATAAACGCACACACGCGTAAACCAGCCCCCGTGCACACATGGCCACGTAAGACGCACACAACAGTTAAAAATAAGTCTCGGCCCATATCCGCGTGAGAGAATGGTCCCTTCAGAGGCACTATGAGAACTAGTACAACTTTAAAATTGTAAATTTTTGTTTATTTACATATTAGTAGCTACAAAAATGTCAATGATTTGTTCCCGAGTCCTCAGGCTACTAAAAATCATCGAGATAAATTAAGATGTAACTAGTATATATAGATTTAAAAGGTTTTTGATCAAGTTAATGTTTAGAAATTCGAATTTAACAGTCTTACGTTTTACATAAGTAAAATTAAAGTTAATTTCAAGTCAAAATTGATATTGAAGACTTAAATCTTTAATTATTTTAAAGAAAAATTAAAATTGTTAGTTATAGCACTTTCCGTTATACCGGCTGTATAGTTCTAGAAGTTATCCGGGGGGAGACGGGCATAGCCGGGTGTCTTAAGGCGGAGCGGGACGGAGCGCTCAAACCGAGTTATCGTAAATTGATCCGGGCCGAGGGGGCGCTGGGGTGGCGGCGACGCGCTTCCAAATTTGACAGCGATGGAAATTGGCGGGAAAGATTATTGGTTGCCTTGCTCGAGCGTTCGATGTTGTTTTTTTT
>NW_013526804.1:845780-865670 GCF_000836215.1 Papilio polytes | reverse complement strand
AATGCTTTAGAATTTTTAAATTACATTTCTTGTCAGACTAAGCAATTAAATTCTATTGAGTAGTACAATATTTTTGCAAGCAATAAAATTGAATAATAAAATACGAAGAAAGTTAAAGAACGTATGTACGTAGAAACGATAACTAGTATCTTCAATCGAGTGGAGACGGTCGAGACTTAGGTCAATGACCGGATTGGCAATATAAATGTAGAGATAGGAAAATAATGGTACAAATTTGTACATTATTATTCTAAAATTTGGCATATAAACCTTAGTAGGTTTATATGCCAATTTTTTTTTGTTTACATGTTAGTACATGACATATTTAGCTGAATAAAACTATTTTTTATAAAGCTAATAAAGCTAATTTTTCAAAGACATTTCATTAAAGGACATTATCTATTTCAAGCCACGTATTAAAAAAAACAACGAAATTTAAAAAAAAAGTAAAACATCGCTTTAGAAAAGTTGCGTCAAAAGAAGCCAATAGTACATGTTGAAAGGTTGTTGACCTTAGAGGAAAAAGAAGGTTAAACATATCAGCTGATTCTCTCGGTCAGGGTGTATTGAGGGCGAGGCTTAGGACGCGAATTCGGCACCCCCACCCCTCGGTGCGTAAACTTGGTAACTGGGTCACGTAGGTCAGGGAAGATGACGTGGGCCATTTCGTTTGTTTTATTAGGATCTATTAACCGCTCCTTTATTAGCATATCCATGTTTGTTTATTTTGACGACTTTAATTTTTTTTTTGTAAAGCCAGCTATACATCTCTTGTTTTAATTATAAACTAAACTGATGGTGTGTTGCCGCCTTAACAATGCCGAACCGACTTAGAAAGGTTTCATTTCGTGTCTAGCAAAATAAGGTTGTGTATATTTTTCTATGTATAAATTCATTGTAACCATCTGAGAATAAACTATTTTAACGATTTGACGCTTATTCTAGGAAAAAGTATGTCAGCAACTCTATGAGATAAAAATAGATATATTACTCCGTTATATTTCATATATTTGGCTGTTTGAGGCATTTCTAAATGTAAGTTTGTGATGCTCCTATAGTTATTCGATACAAAACATATCTAAACAAAAATAAATTTTACGAACTTAAAATCACATTAAAATGAAAAAATGTCAATAATACTAAAACGACGCACCGAACAGTTTCTCATCTTTTTCTTATAACGTTTTCCGACTAAAGAGGCTTATAAAAACGGCGAAGCTTTAAAAAAAAACCAACCGCGTTCATGTTAAAACGAGCACACACCAGCCAGCATCTTAATAACAGAATCGGAACGCTGCGAGCGATTTTAAAATAAGAATATCATAACTGGCCACTCGGCGCGGGGTGGATTTCGGAAGAACGTTCGCGCCCACCCCTCGGGCTTTTAAAATAAGAAAATTTCGTGTGCGTCTACACCGCCAGACTACCGAACGAAATTAATTATTAAAAAAAAGAAACATTTTCAACCAATGTCTCATATTGATTTGTGTTTAGACGCGTCTATATTTCGATTCGATTATCCATAATTTTTTGTTGTTCAAACACTATATCTCAGTACTGCATAAAACAAAGACTTTAATTTAGTAATTTTCAAGAATGTTAACTAAAGGAAAAATAGATTAATTTTGTCTAGATGTTAATATTTAAGTTTGAATATTAGATTTTACATGTTTGTAATTAATTGATAAAAATAATAAATTTTAAACATAACATGAGTTAATTTGCAGAAGGATCGATACAACGCGGCTAGGTCGGTGTAAACGGACACGAAATTTTCGGTGGAGCGTGATATTTTTAAAATAAGAACCTCTTTCGTGGCATATTCCGTGGAGAGAGATTTTCAAATAAGAATAGTTTCGCGATGCTGAGGCCCCCCTCGCCTTACGCCCCCGTTCGTCTGGAGTTTGAAATAAGAATTTGGGGGTTTAGATCGGGTGGCGAGGTGCATATTCGGGGTGGGACGGGATCTCCTGATGAGGCCGGAGGTTTTTCGTGGAATTTCGTTAGGTCGGGGGCATCGACCGGCGGCGTCGATACCCGATGAATGTTATAGTAATTGGAGGTTCTTCGATCTTTTATTCCGCTCTTTGCTCGCCCGCGCAGACGCCCGCCCGCTTATATTTATTGTTTTATATTGAACCTACGTTTTGAATTCTTGTTAACCTTTTGTTCGTCTTTATAGCGACTCGAGATATTTTTTGTGTTGCATTCGACAATGAAATTTAACAGACATTTGAATAGCATTACGAAATACCAATTTGTACATCTACCTTTATACTCTTTTACTTTCTGTTTTTTTTTTATATTGACACGTTAAATACGTTACCTAATACAAGATGACGTAGAAAGTTGAGTTCAATACAAATTCTATACAATTTTGTTTTGGCAATATCATATCAACTTTTAGTTGGAATATCTATCTGATACTTTCTTTTGGATGTTTTGCCTGTAATAGGCAAAGATTATGTCCTGGTAGAACAGACAACTTGACATCTTGTGTCTATGGATTCTGTACCACTATTGTATTTATATTCAGGTTCGTTCGTATGCCATGGCGGAGTGCTCTTTCGCGCGCTGTCAGCAGGAACGTCGCGCCATACGCAAGGAGCTGCAGCGCTGGACAAAGAACATGGTCTACATACTAGGTAAGCGATTCAAGCGCTTTATTATGAAACATACCTGTTGGTAACGTATTCCATGAGTAATTTAAGCGCTTTATTGTATGTTATCTGCTTTTTTTATTCGGTGAGCGATGAAAATGCGAAAGGTACTTTTCGCCACTCAGAAAGTGTCTTTTTTGGCACTATCCCTTTTGCTGTAATAATCTTAAGGAATAAAATTGTCAACAAAGATAAAAAGACAGATCAAATTTAAACTAAATTATATTTACTATACTTTCAATGTGTCGTAGGTTTACATATAAAATTTAAAAGTATGAATAGAACGTCTACTAATTGGATCATCTTTTGAACGCGAAAAAGGACATTAAAATTTTAAAAAATCTGTACGTTATAAAAAACTTTAGTGACGAAAAAAGTTATTTATTATCTGTGGTAGAGTGGCAACATAAATGGTTCGTCAGCAACCGAAGTGGAAAGTGTTATACTCAAGGGCAAGGTCTAAGTATTAGGGTTGGGGTCCATAATTAAAAACACCTTTAGTTCTTTTGTCGTCTAAGTACGATGTTTTAAGTCACACTTTTAAATGGTTTTTGTAACACTTTAAAACGGTAAAAGGATAATTTTTAGTGGATTTTGTAGGTAAATGCCATATTTTTAGATGTGTAAATAATCAGAATAATAAACTAAAACTGTGTTTTAAACACTTTTAGCCTAATTATTAATTATTAATCCTTTTTATGCTATGACAGTTCGGCGCGATTTTTTGACAAATTTTAGTTATTGAAGCAATTCAATGCTTAGTTTTGCTAAAAGCGATCTTAAGCAATAAATAATAAAGTTCTTATACGGAAAGCAGTGTTTTATATTTATACTAAAGTATATATTCACGTTGTTAACACCAATTAGCGGTCAGATATGAAAGTTTATGGGGTACAGTATTAATTTTAAAATAAAATTTACACACGGTTATTATTATATCTAAAAGAAATCTTTAATCAACAAATTAAAAGACAAACGTAAATGATGACATACAGGATGTTTTCTCATATGTTGATCGTTTCACAAAATTTTTTCAACTGGAATTCACAGACAAATAAAACTTCTCCGTCACTCCGGTATCCTAATTATCATACTGCGTTCAACTAGTCTGTGTACACGGCAATTTCCTACGCATTTCCATCCAGACGTAAAGTTGTCGGACTCTCCAAAATGTTTTCAGTTCCGCCAACTTTACGCAATAAAACCTTTCCTTCATATGCGAGCGAAGTTTTGTTTTACTAGGGAACCCTAAAACGAGGTTCCGTTGCTTCCAGCGTATAAGACAAACAAACGAACCGTAGGAGCTTTGGTTATTAAATCTCATATTGTGGGGTGGATACAGTGGAGTTTGAATTTCGCAATGTTATCTACGCACGGGGGAATATTGTTCTAAATGCATTACTGGCCAGAATTTCATTTGAAATTTTCGTTAAAAATAATTGTCTTGCAGTTTTAAACATGTTGTTTCGCCAATAGATGTCGCTTTACATTTCTTCAATCACGCTGTTGGCTTTTTAAAAATAATTGTATTGTTAAATAGTGCAATGATTTTATTTTCGCTAATTCCATATCCATTTACTTTACTATTTTAACTACAGATTGTACAAGTGTTAATGTTTCGTCACTAGATGTCGCTTTATTTTTCTATAATCACGCTATTGACTTTTTTAAATAGTTGTAATTTTTTTTATTTTTTTTTATAGCCGTAATATGCATCTTTCAACGTCAATATTGATTTTAAATCATTTAGTTTTAGTATAATCCATGATTTTGATTATAAAGCCAGCACCCCTCAGTCGGTAAGCAGGTGCTGTCGCGATCAGTCATCCGGTCGGCTGCATTTCTCAAATAGCCTTTAACTCATTTAGTCTCCATTAGGACGCGCAAGTTGCCGCACTGACGGTACATGCAATTATTTAACTATGCAAAATCAATTATTGTCTTTTTATCTTCATTCTAACTTACAGTGTAAATTTCGAAAAGAAATTGCTATCAAGTTTCTAAATAATATCTAAATTAGTTTAGGTTACTTATACTTGATATGCAGGATGTTTAGAATTCCGATTCATTTTTAAAATCAATAATGTTTTCTATCAGTTTTAGTCCATTAAAACTTACTTAAATACCAACCGATCAATAAGTAATGAGAAAATAAATGGAAACTTCAGCAACCTAGCAAAAATCTTACTAATATTATAAATGCGAAAATTTAGATGGATGGTCAGATGTTTGTTAGAGTTTGTAGCCTAAACCGTTGGACAGATGTCGATGAAATTTGGCATAGATGTAGAAGATGGCTACTTGCATTTGTTTTTTTTTTTAATTCCGCGCGGACGGAGTCGCAGGCGAAAGCTAGTCTCTAATAAACTAAGGATTACACTGTAGGATTTCCAAGAGGCTAAAACTTCTATCAAAGTCCACCGTATTAAGTTTCCGTAGTTCCAAGAAGTGAGTCGATATTTGTGTATGTCGAGAAATAGCGTTGCTGCCTCGATTTGGTCCTAGCTTGGATATAGGCTAGATCGCGTTGCGCCTAATTCCGACCGGCATTGAGGGGCGATTGCATTGCTTGTTCTACAATGACCACAATTTTGTTAATTATAATTAATTTTGATGCATATTTTGTTGAATTTTCTTGTACTACAATTTTAAATATAAAATCGTTTCTATATAGACTTGTATTAACACTAACGATACTTATAAGACTCAAACTGAATACAATAATCTTCAGTTAACCGTATTTTGTAAATATTATTATGGATGGCCATTGCCAAAATATTTCATACAAAAGGCATCGTTTCCTAAGAAAGGGATAATAATATTTTCATTACCAATCCCAAAATTTACCAGTAAATTTAAAATTAAGATAGTTATTTTAAGAAATATTTTTTACAATCATACTTCATACTACATACTTTTCATACTAATATTATAAATGCGAAAGTTTAGATGGATGGATGGATGTTTGCTAGAGTTCGTAGCCTAAACGGCTGAACGGATTTCGATCAAATTTAGTATAGATGTAGACGATAGTCTAGAAGAACACATAGGCTATTTTGTTTTTTTTTAATTCCACACGTACGGAGTCGCGGGCGAAATCTAGTAGTAGAATATAAATGTTTAGTTTCACCACCCAATTGATTGTAAAGTCCACGTTCCTAATAATATATTGTAACAGGTTAGTGTGACTTAATTGTGATAAAACAATAATAGGATATTCATTTCAATAGCACATGTGTGAACAATTATAAATATAATAGAAATTTTAACGGATGTTATAATATTCATAGGAGAATTGAATGTGTAAATTAAACATTGTCATGAAATTATGAAATTTATTTCATTCTTAACATTGTTATAATTTTGAATACCAAAATGTTTTATGGAAAAATATTGTCCGTATATTTTGTGACCATTGTGGATAGCGCATTTGGATGTTCTTAGGGCGCATGCGCGAGTCCGACTCTCCGCCAAACAACCTGTTGCAACTCGACCAGCGTGCACCGATGCAACTCGTCTTATCACTGATAAAATCATAAATATTTGTAACATCAAAACTATTCCGTGCAACGTTAAATTATTAGATTAATTATTAAAAAAATAACCGTGCCAAGTAAAAAGTGCCTCGGTAATAGAATCGGAAATTCTCTCGCAAGTCGGTTTTCTTACGCGTACGTTTAAACGTCTGAAGGAGTTTTAAGACAGTGCCGGGATGTGACGGATTATTAAATGCTTTATCGATTGTGTTAAATATTTGTAACATTTACGCTTTAAAATATACATTTTGTAGTTGAATGCTGTAATCGCTTTAATAGTTAACTGAAATTAGTTGTAAAAAGTAATTGTAATTTAGTAATTTTTTTTTAAAGTTTAAAAGTGAATTGGAGTTAAAATTGCAAGTTAGAGGTAAATATTCGAATAAACGAAGTTCGTCGTCGCAAGCGAGAAGTTCGAGCCGTGCAACAAGTGGGCGCCTGATGCAAGCCACGGTAAATGTGCCACTTTGCAGTTTAGCATGCCAGCTTGTCTCTACATCGCACGTGTTACTGCCCGAATTCATACCGACAATTCGGGAATTCACCAAATCACGGGACATCGTCCGTGTTGACTTTACCCCGTATGCTTTTAGTCGTTCGAATTTAATTTGCTAACGCTGGAGTTTTCTGTTCCTCTTCTTTTTTGGACATTTTTTTGGCTTTAAAATGTTTAGTTGGCTAAGTTGGGTGGGGCGGTCACACTTCTTTTGTTTTAGACGGCTTCCGATGTCACGCGCCATCTTAGGTCGATGACAAAAAAAACTGTCATGGCGGCCACCATAAGAGGTTTTTGTTCTAGTTTAGCTCCTTAAGAATTTGGGTCGATTTTTATTTCCGGTTATTATGTAATTCATTTTTCCGATAAATCGCACATCCCTATTGATACTTATTAACTTGTAATGTTACTTGCTTAAGAACAGGAGAATTTGTGTAACATTTTGAGTGTTCAAGATAATTTGAAGTTAAGTAACCATTTCTTTTTTTAATGCTATATTTTTGTTCACTACCAACTAATATTTATCCAATACATGAAATTTTCTTGCTTTCTGACTATCAAATGGTGATAATACTAAGGTAATAAATACGTGGAACGGTAATATCGTAGCTCAGCAAAATAGAATGCAACAGATAGTCGATACAAACGATGTAACGAGATTAAACCATTATGTTTTCAGCCGATACACTCGCACAGGTTTTCGTTGTTGCGACATCGAATTTGTTGAACAAACATTTCATTCGATTATGTCTCGTATTGGTTTAATTAAGTACAGAAAGCTGAACTAACCTTAAACCTATGGATAACGAAATTTAGAATAGCTAATAATTTTAATAGTAAAAAGTATGAATACTTCCATTGGCACGATTTACAAATACATTCTAAGTTAAATACTTAATATAATGAGATTGAATTTTAAGATAAAAGGCTTTTTGAAACTTAGAAATTTCAGATCTATGAAAAAGTCTAACAATTGTTATTGTTACGTTGTCAATTGACTTAGATGTCAGTAGAAACAATTATAATTGGACTATTAAGTGCTTTGCTATATGTAGTATTTCAAAATATATGGAAAATTTAACATAGTCTGGGAATTCAGTCTTATTATTAAACTTAGCTATTCTATCATAGCATTTTATATATTTTCCATTCGATTGTTCTTATAAAAACATCCTTACCAATAAACCACTTCGAATGAATGGCGTCCATTTTGACTGCACAATGCAAAGTCACCCGATTTCGATTTTATACATTGTTTTTACTACTTTTGCCTTTTTATACGATTTTTTGTATTGTGCGTATTGAAAGGTCCACTTTATACAAGTATAAGGGCGGGCTGAAGACAAATTGTGTAAAAATATAATCAAGATAAAGTAATCTATTAGTATTCATCTACTAAAATTAGGAGAGGGTTATTAGTAATACTAGTAGAAATACTTAGTAATCTTACTAATATTATAAATGAGAAAGTGTAGATGGATGTTTGTAACTACACTCTAGGGAATATCGAAATGAATATCGATGTAATTTGGCATATATGTAGACCATAATTTGGAAAAATACAAAACCTACTAACTAAATAAGGGGCTGATTCACGGGTTATACCAGTTTAAGAATATTTGATACTATGATCGACAAAATGTTGAGTAAACCTCTACACGAAAGCTCCTCCGTTGCCTCAAATTTACTTACACATTCACGAATTACAAAAATATAAAATCTATCAATTTTTGGTCTGCGATTGTCATATTTCTTCAAGCATAAGTCTCAAAAATATTAAACAAACGTGCGTCATAAAAACGGGGTCTGACGCGGGGTTCGATAACGTGGGTAGACTGACTTTGACAGACCCGTCTTTAAATCCTTTCCACGAAATTACCTGTATTAGACATTGTATGATGAATTTTTCGATTACATTTTCCTGTTATAATATTTATTTCCGTCCATATCTACTTCATTATCAGAGAGAACGTACAGTCACTTGGTATCAACAAATTAGGGAAATGACCATCGGTATACCATCTACAAGTTGAAGGGGTTCAGATTGCTTTAAATGTAAAAACACTAGCTATTGCTCGCGACTTCCCCCGCGTGTAATTATAAAATATAGCCTATGTTACTCACAGAAAAATTACCTTTCTAATGGTGAAAGAATTTTTCAAATCGGCTCAGTAGTTTTTACGAGAATCGAATACATAGAAAAATAAAAATCTTTCCTTTTTATAACATTTACATCCATCTTATCCTTTCTAAATTTAATACCACTTTCAATCCTTATCTTTCAAATCAGAGTGAAGTAAATTACTAAAGGGTTCAATCTTAGAGATTTTCAAACACATTTTTGAATAAACAAATGTCAGCACTTCATACCGTGACTAGCTCCCGGCGGCTTATTTGATGCGTAAGCTTGCGTAATCTTAACCAATGTTACCAATATTAGAAATGTGAAAGTTGAGATGAATTGATGTTTATTAGCGTTTGTAGCCTAAACTGCTGAACGGATCTCAATAAAATTTGACATGGATGTAGAGGATAGTCTGAAAGAACACAGGTTACTTTTGTTTTCTTTAATTCCTCTGTCACCATCAATCAGCGGCGATTAAAATTTTTAATTGTAATTTAAGGGCCTGACCCACCACTGGCTGATTAAGACGCAGATAGCTTAAGTGACGTCGCAGTGAGGTACAGTACCAAATAGCTATAATACCATCACGTATTACTGTTGGATTGTTATCTGATATTTAACAAGTATTGTGGAACAGGCCCTAACACTGTTGCGTAATAGTTATTTAAATTGTAACTATATTATAACTTCTTAAACATTAATTGCCAGTTTACTTTACTGTTTGAAAGTATTTCATCGACAATAAACTTTGTGAACCTATCGGGTCAACGAACCCTTCAATTTCTAAATATAAACTTACGAAACAAATTCATTTGATTAAGTATTACCTGGTAATTAACTTCTCGAGTTGGGATTTCTCATAATTTGTAACTTATCAACTTTGCAGGGTATTAGGGCAAATTTATACGTATTTTCTACCGTTACCTTGACAGAATTATCGTGATCTCTATCCATGTATACTAATATTATAAAAGGAAAAGATTTGTATTTTGTATGTATAAATTTAAAACCTACTGAGCCAATTTTAGTTAATTTATCTGTTACTAACATAAGCTATACATTTTTTTTTAATTTTACGCGGGCGAAGTCGCGAGCAACAGCTAATAATATATAATGTTTTAAAAGTTACCAAAGCTTATTTAAAACGTTATAAACGGAATCGGATTGAAAAACGTATCACGATGAATTGGCATAGATGTAGAGGACAGTCTGGAATACATAGGCTATTTTTGTTTTTTAATACCACGCCGGCGAAAGCTAGCTAACATGGTTGAAATGTATCTACGTTTATTTCTAATACCAATAGAATAGTTCAAGTGTAAAGTTATCTTGCGGTGTGTTTGAATGTTTGTATTAGTCGAACTTGTCAAGTCTCAAGTTTTCGAGGTCGCGGTATACCGTCTGCGAGTGAACTTCAGCTAACATTATTGATGTTACAATTAGACTGGATTGGTAATAATTTGTTTGCACGAAAATAGTAATTATTAAAATTTAAGCATATATCTTTTAAATAAAAAAATTAATAACATCAATTTAGTTCAACAAATCCAGCGATATGATACAGTAGAACCTAGAAGTTAAAGTCCAAGGGAAACACAAAATATTTTAAGTTATCAAGGGTCGATGTTGTAGAGGTTTTGGACTCTGATGGGAAGGGAACATTATTTTTTGAAATTATAGAGATTTTAAGTTACCGAGATTTGAGTTATCGAGGTTCTACTGTACTGGCAAAAATACACTTTCATTTCGTTAACCCAATTGTAATCCAGTGCTGGATTCTATAACTGGATTGGAATGACGTAAATCGGCATTCTAATCTTTTCGTGTAAACTAGATAGATGATTAACATTGACAAACTCCAACTATGAGTTTCCCCTACATACTTATACTAAAATATATTTCCATCCCTTTCATTGACTGTAATAAGACAGAGATAGCAATATACTTTAATTAGAATTACCTATTGTCAAAACAATTACTTCACGAATACTTAATTCTAACTAACTAATTAGTTAAGTTTATTAAAATTATAATAGAGTATTCCAATTACAATAAAATAGTATACAGCGTGTTTTAATAATTTGTTTTTGAATATTTTTAGTATGTTAAAATAAAAAAAAAAAGCATACAGACGAATTGAGTACCTCCGTCTTTTGGGAAGTCAGTCAATTAAAAAGTAGCTATAGTTTGTATAAATTATATAATATACTTAATATTATAAATGCGAAAGTTTAGATGGATGGATGGATGTTTGTTAGAGTTTGTAACCTAAACAGCTAAAGAAATCTCGATTAAATTTGGAAAAGATGTAGAGGATAGCCTGGCAGAACACATAGGCTACTTGCTATTGTTATTTCACGCGGACGGAGTCGCGGGCGAAAGTTAGTGTTTCTATAAATAAATATCTTTTTCGTTTTTCAATTGTTTACATAAAAATAACGTAACAATGTATTTTGTATGTAATTTATAATGTAAGTAAATCTCAAAGGACTAGAATGGAGCCTTGGCCATCGCGGTATGACCTTAGCCTGCATACTTCTATCTGCTCACGCGAGCTCAACTTGCCACCTTATTCACTACTAGCTTAATGCTCGCGACTTCATCCCCGTGAAATTATGAAATAAAAAAATATAGCCTATGTTACTCACAGATGAAATACCCTTCTAACGGTGAACGAATTTTAAAAATCGGTCCATTAGTTTTTGAGTTACTTCAATATATACAAAAATACAAATCTTTCCTCTTTATAACAATTTATCATATTAGCTGTTCCTCTACACTTATTTTGCATAACTTCTCTATATCTTTTTTGAATTTCCTAAAACTTCGTTTGCAAATATCAAAATTCAAACGCTTTAATGACAAGGAAAGCCTTTGTTACCTAACAATTACCGTTACGATGGCCATCTTTAGTTTTGTCCCTTTCTCGCATGACAATTTTTCCAATTATTTCACCTCCCTCTATGTTGAATACTGTGAAGCCCAAAGCAATACATAAGTGTAAGACTTTTTGTAGATAAAAGAATTATTCAAAAATATATCGTGATTACTGTAGGATACATTATAAACCGGCTGGGTCGCGGAAGATTGCATAAGCGTTCCCGTGACCCAGCCACAGGCGAATAGAAGGAACACCGCTGGGTTTTTAGTGGGTATTCCGGCCATTTTCCATCTTCTGGCCGGCGAGTCCCACATACCCCCCCCCTGGTAACGGGGGGCTGCGTAAAGGCATTTTCCTAGCGTGAAAAAAAAGGATACATTATAAAGAAAAGTGTTTACGTCTTAATATTAAAATATAGATTTAGAAAAAATATATATTATAAATTAGGCTATAGTAGGACATTATGCAGTAAATCATTTAACAAACTAATGTAAAGAACATTGACACTCCAAGTGGTAAAGTGAGAAAATTATCACTTAACTGCTTAAGCGAGAGCGCAACTTATGTTATCTTTAATTAGCCTACAGGTATGGACACAATAAATTATTAATACAATATGTTGCATACAAACTTCTTTAAAAAAAGGTCCAATTTCAATTCCAAAAAGATAGATTTCAATTATTATGTAAGCTTCTCTATATCTCTTTAATAAAGCCCGCTACAGACGTTCAATTCCGTCAGTTCAACAGAACAGGTCGACTGTTTTCAAAACAGTCAGATGCGTGTAGCAAGCTTTAAATAACTCTTACAATATACAGTAAAATGCCTTAAATTTCTACTAAGACATAATAAAGCTTCTAAAAAATGTAAAGATACAACAATAAAAGAATCTAAAAAAAAACAACAATTAAAAAGTAAAAAGAATCGCGTGCAAAATTGCAATTGTTTTCGCTAAATTCACAAGTCGCGACAAGTTCCGGATACGAGAACGCGAATAGTCTTAATCGGCAAATCATTAAATGTAATAACAGTAATTAGTACTGTGAAAAATAAAATAACTTCCTAATACTAGAGATATCGCAGACGAGAAATAAAAAAAAAACAATCCAAGCAATTTTGTTGCTTAAGTTACATACTTATAGAGGCGATATTAAGGCATCGTTGTACACAAGCATATAATTTTTGACGGAATTTGCTATTCGCATCGATGCAACGCCATCTATTTGGGTTCCTACGAAATTTTTCACCGCCCGAACCCGAAGCATTTTCTTACAAGAACGACACACACATTAAAAAAGTGTATACGATTGACACTCACACAGCGGCAACACTCCGTACACAATAGAACGCACCCACACGCCGAGAAAAAAACGATAAAAAACACACCCACACAAACGCAAATCGAATTGCACACAACCGTTAAGATAATGACGTTCTATTTTCAAAATTTGAAAATCTAAAAATTTAAGCTTCGCGATCGTTTCTTAAAAAATTGCATCGTAAATTATACAAAGCGTTATTAATGAGATGCAGTTTGAATCGTTACAAAGGATAAGATAAGTAAAACTAAAATGCTCAAGGTTTGTACGAGCGCGGGCACTCACACAGCCGCACCCCTAAGTAACACGACATTGCACTCCGCGCATGTGTGGGTGTACACCGACTGCCCACTCTTAATCCTTACCCCTTAACATTATTATGGTTAGCGAACAAAACAACGAAGAATATGTTGTTTCACATTAGAATATAAATTAATTGATACATTTTTCTGTGCGGTAAATTACATTTAGAACTGATGATAAAATTTAATTGTCTTTGTAAACGTGGAACAGTAATTTTGATATCAGTTTTGGTTTTGAAATAAAAAAAAAACTTTAAAACGACACCATTAAATCTTTTAAGAGCAACTTTGTGAACGATATTGCTCAACATTTCCACTCATTTTTCAACATAAAAATTGTCTTGTTACTCTTTCTTCACTCATTGTTTCAAAATACCCCAACTTAATCGCATAATTTTCTCGTTCAAGTCTAAACATCCTGTTTTAAACATTTTGATATTTAATTAGTACAATTTATGATCTGTAAAATAACTACCACAAATTAATATAATCCAAAGTTAAAAAGTGTAAAAAGAAATGAAAATTTATTTTATTAAGTTCCCGACGTTAGCGGACCAAGACGGGGCGATCGTTCGCTCTCGCTCGCAGTAAATACAAGGTAATGGATAAGTACGCACGGCGCTAGTGCAGTGTGCGCCGCCACCAGCCGCCAGTGCAGTCCCGCCTATGCACAACCGCTAGAGAGTCGCATTTCCGTTCTCACCACACAACTCGACCATAACACGCGACCTAACCGCTAAAAACCTCCAAAATAAAAATAATAACAAACGAAAAACAATCCGAAATTTGAAAAAAAAATATTTTTCACATCAGACTATATTTTGTACAAAATTAAAATTATATTCATATCATTCGCGTAGTGGTTTTCGAAAGAACATATTTTTGGCGATTTAGTGAATTATATATTTTTAACCTCGTTCAGCGAGTTTTTTGGAATAAATAAATAAAAATAACGTTGCCGCGATGCACGAGACATATCAAATGGAAACTTAGGACCCGAACAATATTTTGTCATTTTAAAAACAAGGTTCAAATATTAAATAAAGGAATATTTTGTGTAGTGACGTTATGTGCTATTTTATCTGTGCTGGTGTTTTGGCGGCGAATTATTTCATGGATTCGTGAGTGAATTATATGACCAGGTGACGCCATTTGTGTTTTGAAACTTTATTTTTTTGCGTTTGTATTATATTTTCTGCTACGAAAATTACCACCGAAGTGTCAAACTGGACCGAGGAGGAACAGGCCACCTCTGACGCATGTGAGTAAACAATAAAAACATATATTTGATAACAAAGGAGGTGAATTATAGTGCTTTTTTGTATATAACTCGGTGTGCGTATGTGTGCGTGTGTAAGGGGTTACGCATGCATGTGTGGGGTTGTTCACGCACATTTTTTTCGCGTGTTTTCTTACGAACCCCCACCATGCGCCCCACCTATACTCTTTATCGTTTATCTGTCCCACTCTTTTACCATGGCTACGCACTAATGTGTGCGTAAGTGAATATGTGTGGGTTAACAAATTGCAACCTATATTTATGATCGAATATAAATGAATAAAGGAAAATTAATAAATTTATAATTTAATATAGACATTTAAGTTATAAAGCAACATTAACCAAATCACTTTTGAGAAATCGTAAGTTCCAAATTAATTAATTTCAAATATTTTCAATAAATCAATCAAATTTAATAATTAAACATAAAAACAAAATGTTTTTAATTTTATTTTAATGTTTTTAAACAAGAAACTCTTGTTTTTTTTATTATAAAACATTTAATTAAATTCGGCAGCTACGCGTCTACGCGACTTCGTAGGCTAAAATTTTACCGTCGGAACTTTTTCCGTGTATACTATAAATAAAAGTTTACCGCGTCGAGAAATTAGGACGTTTTAATTATCCCTTTATGATTTATTCCATCAATAAAATATGTTTTAAATTTATTACTTTACAGAACACTGAATGCATAAAATTATAATAGTTTTGTAGTACTTTGATTTTATAAATAAAAGAAATTATCTTAAAATTAAGGTGTTTTTTTTTAATAAATCATTTCTTACTATCTTCAATCTTACTTCAAAACAACTTCTTATTATCTTTAATCCATTTTATTAGCTATAATTTAATAATTAAATAAAATGCTCAAAGTTTATTTTGTCCTTTTTTTAATGTTATAGACTAAAAAATGATATTATATTCTTAAATGATACAACACATCTTTAAATATTTGTTTAAAACGTAAAGAGGCCACGAATGTTCACAGGAAGTATGATATGCACTTGCGTCTGTAACCTAAATGTTTGAGTTAAAAATAACTTTAATTTCGCACATGAACGATGGCACGTTGTATTTAAACTTCTTTGAATTTTCATACCATATTTGGTTTTCATTTCATTTGCGTATACTCTATGAATATCCTATTGCCTCGATGAAAAAAATAAACAAGACAGAAAACATGAAGTATGTATTTTAAAATCCTATTACTAAGTGTTAAAAGTAATTTCAACTAAAATTACCATATGACTGGCTGAATGAGACAAAAGCTCGTGACATTGGCTTTGAATTAAAAAAAAAACAAGTTCCAAATTCAAAAAGTTCAAGTGCGCGCCCTCGAATGCATTCGAAATTCGAGCGGCGCGCGCGCGAGTCCTTGCGCATGCGCTCGGCCAAGGCGAGCGCTTACACAACTCCGGCGACTGTCAATGTTACTACATAACCTACAACCGCTGCACTAGGGTTACCATTTGTTATAGCTACCGTTCCATTTACCCATTCAAACATTACGTTCTATCTTTAAACTACAATTCAACATTTTAAAAAGTTAAAAGTAACTGATTTATAATTATACAAACTTTATAAATTACTTTTTATTATAATTAAAATTGTGTTTATTTTTTTACGTAGATTAAAAAAAAATATTACAAATAAATGTAATGGTAACCCTAAATCATGTCAGTCGGTAGACCTCCGCCATCTTGTTTTTAGGACTAGTTTTGAAGGGTAATGTTTTACTTGGTGTACGCCGCGACAATTCTATACAAATTTAAAACTGTTTAGATTAAACGATATCTCGCGAAGTCCTTTACATGATAATTTTAGTATTAAATATATTGCATTGTTAATGTTAGATTGTTAAAGATCTAAGATAACTAAGCTTTTAATGCTGTGTAATATAATTGCGATAAGAATAAATACGTCGTTTTAATTATAAAATAGTTTTATTTCTATTGTGGAAATTATAGACCTATTAGTAATTGAGTTGAGGTTTTTTAAAAATTGCTTTCTCACATAAAAGGAAGTAAAACACACAATTTTCGAGTGCCTTAATAACTAAATTGAGATCAGTTTTATTTGTGACACGGTCCGCGTGTAATTAAAAAAAAGTAGACTATGTTCTTCTAGATTGCTCTATATATTTTTCAAATTGTGAAATCCGTTCAGCTGTAGGCTATACACTTTAACAAACATCCATCTAAATTTTCGCATTTATAATATTAGTAAGATTATTTTCGTATTTATCTAATGTAAAAATGAATGGTTCATTCAAAATGCATCTAAAAACAGGTTGTTTATAATCTGAATCCGGTACCGATTTGAATTGAAAGACATCGTCGCTGCGAGATACAAATCTAAGCAAATCGGAGCGACTTCGAAAGCTGCGTGGCCAATATTGATGTCACGGCTTGTGTGTGTATGTGCAGAATGTCTATGTGCGGTTAATGGTCGGATGGAATTGAACCTCTAGTATACATCATAAATACATCTTTCATTTGTTGATTTCAAACTAATATTATAAAGAGGAAAATTTTGTTTAATTGTAATGAATAGGCACAAAACTACTGGGCCGATTTCAAAAATACTTTTACCGTTAGAAAGGTAATTTTTCTGTGAGTAAAATAGGCTATGTTTTTTAGTGTTTTTTATTAATTTCACGCGGACGGAATCACGTGCGAAAGCTAGTATCAAATATACAGTTTGACGTCAGTTTTTGTGGACATAAATTTTACTTTTAAAGCCATAATTTGTATAAATCCAGAGAAAGAATATTAAGTAACTCTTATTCTTAATGATTTTTGGGTCTTTGAAAAGAAAATTTTTACACATTAAGTTACTGAAATATATTTGTTTTTAAGTACACTAAATCTAAGCTTATTAAAATACGTATTTAATTAGATTAGAAGCCTTATACATTGTTCTGCTAACAATTTCATTCCATCTATTAAAAAAAACATTTCTCCACAAAATAAACTACAGAAAAAAAAAACAATTATAAAAATCAATATCTCAATTCGTATTAACATTCTTTCCAAAACAAACAGAACGAAAACAACATATTGTCATTTAAAACGCATAAAATATTAAGGTATCTATTCGTAGCGGCAATCGAGCTACAAAACGGTCAATGTTACGCGGCGGCCATCTTGTATTTTATTCTGGTCGTTAGACAGATAGCTTATATCGCTAAATGCCTTGACGCCGGGGATATTGGCCGCTTATAGAATCTATAATATATTTATTTATCTGTAAAAAAATAAACAAACGGGATAGGGAGAGAACGTTATCGATTACAATTATGTCTCGTATCTCTTAGTATTCGTAACTAATATATTTCTATCATGTAATGCAATGGTCACTAATGGAATGCCATCTAAATAATTTATAATCAAAGACATTTAAGAAGTATATAGACTAGACATATTGAACAAAATTTTACACCAGTATTTTCTCTGAAAGGTACTATATCAGTTGTCAAATTTAGTGCCACCTCACGTTCTATTGTGATGTTATAAAATATTTAACAAAATTATAATAAGCTCCATCTTTTGTTACAAAAATATAATAGAAACATTTAAATATTATTTACAAAAGTAAAGTGTAACTATACCTACTCTATATTTTTTAATCTCTTTGTTTATAATAATAAAAAGATGTATACTTCTGTGGCTGTACAAAATGTAAATCTATTACTGCACTGCAGTACGTTTGATGAAAATTAAAAATACAAACCTATAACTAAAATGTCTATCAACTTAACGCAACATTCTAAATCCAAACTCTATGCGTGTTCGAAAAAGATTCGATTTCAATTTCTATAAAAAAAACTCATTTGAGATAGCCTTTCATAATCACTAATGGAGCGGGCAAATGAATACGAATATATAAAAAGAATTGGTCTACGAATGGTTACAGTGCAATCTACACTAATTTCAATTTATCTGATAAGTTTGCGTAATCAGAATTAAATTAAATGTCCCGTTCGGTAAAAAGGGAGTCCGTATGAGTGTAGACTTGAGTCATAACTTAATTTGTACGAAAAACATCTGCCCCGGTTACATCCTGTAAAGCAGTGTGCACAGTGACAGAATAATAAAACCTTTAAAACAACTGCATAAACATTCTATATTAATTGAAACAACATTATTTACACTAGACTTTACAGTTCTGCGGTCCTAGTACTTTTTTATCCACTATTCTAACAATATTATTAACAAAATTATTAAAAAAATAACTAATAATAAAAATAACTTGTTTAATAAGAAAATAAATCTATCAGTAAAACTTATATAAGAAAAAAATCTAATTTCCAGTACTAGTAATAATTTTGTCTTAGATTTATTTTTCCTAAAGTTTTGTTATTGTTGACATTCGAATAATTTGTATTATTGTACTCTTAATAACCAATAATTTATTCTACAGATAAACACATGTAAACAATAAATACAATTGTTCTCAAATACCACTCGATTAATTTTAAACTTTAATTATTTCGTATCGTTAACTGAATCATCTGCTGAGTTAATACAATTTATTTTAAAACAACCGACAGCCAAGTTATTAATAACGTCACTTTAACTTTACAAGTTCAGTTTAAAATTTGCACAAAAAAGTACAATTATCAGAGTTTTCAATTGTTGTTATAACATGAATTATAAAAAAAAACTACAGGAACATAAATAACTATTATAAATAGTAACACTTGCTCAAAAACGTATTTCTCTTCACGTTTTTCAAATGTTTATGTAGTTAAAGAAAAGACATAGAGCAAACAATTGAGTAAACGTTTAGTTCAGACACGACACTTGTCTAAAAAACCATTATTATCCCTTTCAATCTTTCTAAAAAGTGGAGACAGTAAGTAATATGTGTTATTACAGGTGTTTCGGCAGAAACTCATGGTGAAATTAAAAACTGATGAATTTTAAAAAATGTCATTTTCAATTAAAGCAGGTGACACACCTGTGCTTTTTAAGTCGTGTGCTTTAATCTAAAAAATGTATCGGCAATTCGTTCAACTTGTTTGTAAATTTATTTATTGTTTTATCACAATATGTAAACGGCTGTTAAGATAATGATTCAGTGTAATAAAAATAAAATGAATGTTATTTTTAAAGACATCTAATTGACAGTAATTATTTTATTTTCATAGAAAGAATAAAAAAAAACATTCTTTTGTTTATTTCCTACCGTTTTGAACTATGATAAAGTGGCAGTTATTGTGAACGCATCCTTACATTGGCGACAACAATAAGTGCACATTGACCGCGTCCTCCAGACGAAAGTAATGAA
>NW_013526804.1:844357-845757 GCF_000836215.1 Papilio polytes | reverse complement strand
ACGCTGCCCGCTTTCGCCGCCGGCCCGGCCCGAAATTGAATGACCTCATTTTCGGCACGGTTTTTATTTTATTATTTTCCTTTCGCGATATTCTGTCGTCTTTGTTGTCTTCAACGTGACTGCATTGCGTTATCCGCGCCAAAAATAGCACGGCTTTTGTGACGTTTAGAAATTTGAATTTCGAAGCGCAAGTGTCATAGAGTAGTTGAACAAAGATCAATTAATACTGCCAATAAACATTATAATAAAATTCAATTTTAATACTTTTATTGAAGCATAAATCTTGTTTAATGACTTTTTTACATTTACGTTGCGAAAACAATGTTTATTCGAAACGACTCTCATATAGCCCCGAAAGAAATGAATCAACTTAGGAAATCATTGTAGAGCAATGTTCACTATTTTTGTATGACTAAAATTTTTGTTTTAAATGTTTGTTATCAAAATAAGGAAGTGAAATGTAAACATACAAATATCATTCTCTGTATCGTAACAAGTAGTGAAATATTATTTGTCAACTCAGTTTACTCACAGCGTGTGTGACAATTAAATCATATAACAAAAACAATAACAGTAACCTAGAAATATAGTAAAACTGGCTGATGGTCGCGACTTCACCCGGGTGAAATTAAAAAAAAATATAGCCTATGTTACTGATGACGTGGCTTTCTAATAGTGAAAGAATTTTTGAAATCCACCCATTAGTTTTTGAGTTATTATAATCTGTTTATTGAAAAACATTAACGTCAAATAAGATATACGATGTCTTAAAATTATTTTAAGAAAACAAGAAGAAACAAAGCTTTTTTCATAATCAAACGCTTTCTTTACATTCAGCGTAATCCTTGTTTCTTTTTTTTTTTTTAAGGTTTCACAGTAATAAAGATTTTAATAGTAGAAATAAATAAAACTGTAATAAGACGTAATAAAATTATTTTCTCTATCAGACGAGGCTATTGAAAACCCACGCACATTTCTAAAATAAAACTCCCACAGAAACCTTTTCGTAACACTATTAAATTAATATTTCATAGTTATAAAATAGTAGCGTTCGCCCGCGAATGTATCAGCGCGAAATAAAAAAAACAAAAGAGAGTAGCCTAAGTGTTCTTCCACACTATCTTCTACATCCGTACCAAATTTCATCGAAATCGGTTTAGCCGTTTAGGCTACAAACTCTAATAAACATCCATCCATCCAAACTTTCGCATTTATAATATTAGTATGAAGTATAATTTCTTTCCTTCCTTTATCTTATAAATAACAAGATTACTTGTGAACTGGTAGTTTTATGGTTAAAATATAATTTAAAAAAAAAAGAATTTATCGACGCAACCAATAATTTCTAGTAGCAAAGAACTAAAATCAAAATGGCGGCCGCGGGCGAAGATCAGGTTATC
>NW_013526804.1:843208-844248 GCF_000836215.1 Papilio polytes | reverse complement strand
TTTTTTCGAAACATTCCACATCAGACATGAACCTGCCAGTATTTGTAGAATGACGTTGACAAATGAGGTTTTAATATTTTATTATTTAATATTGCGTAATATTAAATCTAAAATGATGTGTCGCTAGACTCAACTTTTTGTCGTTAAAACAGTGTAAAAACATTTTACATACTCGTATGCATTTTTAAAGACAAATACTAAATATGTTCTACAAGAGATGTTGTATAAATTTATCTCAAGATAACATTTGATAGTTTTACCATAATTCTTCCACATATCTGTTAACGTTTGCATATAAAAGTTATTTTTTTCTTAGAATGCCATATAAGAGTGTTAACATCTCAGCGGCCTAAAGCTACCGAACGTAACATACCACACATAGGGTTGACAAATAGACACTAAGTAATATATTTAAATTATTAAATCTAAGTCTGTAAAGTATCACAACATGGTATACAAGAGAATGAGTAAAATTAATATAGAAAGAGTTCAGGTCGTTACAGCCTTAGGTTAGAAAGTATTCAATTAATTCTCAAGTGTTTATTGTACGGACTAATTTGAGGTTCCATACTAAGTATTTAAAAAAATATCGGTTGGGTTTTCTACTTTAACTAGCAAGATCGTTAACTTATACTATACCTGTAATTTAAGCAATGAACACAACAATTAACTTGTCTACATTCCTTATAATTTAAAAGATAATAAAATATTTAAGTGCTTCGCAACTAAAAACTTGGTATTTCGTGTGTTTAAATGCGCGAGCGACAACCCTGGACGCCATGAGAATCCAGTTACGGACCAGTTCCATACGTCAGATACGAAAGTTATGCTTTATATTTATATCTACGACGCAATTATTACGTCTTTATACGTGTGTGCATTTAGTTTGTATGCGGGTAAAAAACAAAATACATTGTCCGGTGAACGACCGCGTCGGTTGAGGCAGGGCAGGTTCGCGCGGCGTCATCTCGAGCAGTTTGACAGCTTTTGAGATGCGTTCTCTTTTTGAATTGTGGGCGTCGTCGATATCTTTCGTTTTT
>NW_013526804.1:834793-843185 GCF_000836215.1 Papilio polytes | reverse complement strand
ATTCCATCTCCTTCGGCCACAGGCCCGCAAGTCATTCTGCCTCGTGCATTAGGATCTTTATAATGTTTTTTGTTGCCCGATATTAAAATGGCGATCGATCATATTTTATCTTTATAGAGTAGCTTATTGTGTGTGGTTAAATTATGTTAAACCATAGAGGAGTGCCTTAGTTAGTTCATTATGTAATATCTATTGCTGGCGACTTCGTTCGCGGGGATTAAAAAATATCTAGTATCTAGTCTGTTCTTCCTAACTACGTTCTATGTGTTAAATTTCATCGAGAACAGTTTAGGCGTTCTGAAGATATATAATAACAAACATCCATCCATTAAAGTAAATTTATTATTTAAAATATTAGTTAAAAGGAGTTTTAGATGTATGTTGAACAGTTTATAAAATAAATAATAAAATAAAATAGCCTTTATTTCAGTTCTGAATCAGTTACAATAAAATAAAATTTTACAAGACCACAGTTTTAAATTAAAAATAGAAAATTAAAAATGAAATAAAGTTAAGAATAGTATAAAAATATAAGAATATATATAAGTTACAAGTTACCATTCTAATATTCTGTTTACTTAGTCCAGATTTTTTGGGTATTTCATAGCAACTAAAAGACACGCAAATTACGTAATAAGATAACTAAAAAAATAAATTTCTTAAAGAGCATTGCAGTCAAAAGATAACATCTTTTATTCCCCAATGCAAGTAGATCTAAAATTTTGATAGTCTTCTTATTACAAACTTGCAATTTAGTTTGCAAAATATTTTAACTTGAAATAAATTTAGTCATTAGAAAATTAAACGTCAACAATAACGTAGTGGTTTGCAACTTCTAAAAATCAAAATTTATTTTCAGTTTAAATTTTGTCAAATACAACGAAATTACACTTGTCCTAGATATTACCGAATTCACTTTAAAATTTAGCTAGAATATGACAAGTTTTAGATTGTTAAAAACACTTACAGTAGTACTGGTTGTATTTAATTTCTGTCTTCCATTTTAATATTATAAATACACAAGTTTGGATGTATAGAAGTATATTATTATATCTCCAAAGAGGTTTAACCGATCTTGATGAAATTTAGGACGAATGCAGAACACAGTCTTATAAGTTTTGTTAAAATTCCGATGTAAGCCAAGCAAATACTATTATTTTAAGAATTATTTTTCAGTTTCATTCTTTCAACATTTCTTTTACGGAAAATTAACATATTTGAGACAATGGAAATGCTTTTAAATAAACATATTTCATATGAACATTATAAGGTCAAATAATGCTAATAATAAATCGTTTAATCATAAATAAAACACGTGTCATTATAATTAAAGATAAAAGTATAATTAAGCAAAAAAAAAATATAAACAAACAAATAAAACTGCATGAAATATATTTGCAATTCGATGAACAATGCTTCTATTTATTGTTTATCTGTTTACGAATGTCTTTTGCCGCCATTATTATTTGAGGTCAAATCGTTATTTTTATCAGTTCAATAAACTTTTTATGGATCTTATTAATAAGTGAATTGAACTACTACCAACGATCTCTTGGGGCCTTTAAACTTGGAGAACGATTCTTTCCTAACTTCAACTATTAAAGACAGGACTTGTCAGGCGCGAAAATCTCTGTTGTATAAAAATAGCTTGTTTGTGTTCATTCCATTCAATTTTGTTAACTTTTAAATAAGTATGTTAATAAAGTCTTTAAATTTTAATTATTAACATTAATGCTTTTGTCACCTTTATTCGCCCGCGAATTTCAGTATTTAGTTCAACGGTCTTGCTTAGTCCGTTTCTCTTTAGTCAAAGTTGACTAATCACAAAGATTCGCTGCAACAGCGTAAGCACTTTCCCATTGAGGCCCGACGCTGTTCTCACTAAATGAAACTGGAAGTGGTAATTTGCTTTTAGTTCGCCTCTGGCGCGGCCTGAACTATTTATTTTGAGGTAGACTTTGACAGATCTAGTGATGTTACTATCAAGTAACGATATCGATTTATATTTTTAATCTATATCGTTTATCGATAAAAAAGAAATAAAAAGAAATCTAGAGTTTATCTAGTTTATAGTTTAGTTTAGATGTGGCATCATCATTTAAAGAGCTTTTACACATTTTAATTTTTTAATCTGCGACCGTAAATCAATATAGTTCCCTACAAATATCTCGTAAAAAGATAATACTGGACATAACCTATAGAATGTCTATCAAATTGATATCGTCTGGTCATTGACGTTGTCAAAACGCGGTCGTCGACCCCAGAGAATGTAGCGAGCAATGGAAAAATACTTACGACGCGCGTCACGTCTACTAGACATGTCTATTGAACATCTTGAGGATATTTTCTTATTAACTACCCGCATGTCCGAACTACAAGCTCAAATTCTTTATACAATTACCAGTTTGAGTAAAGTAATTCGTATGTCGTCTGCATTAGAAGGTTTAACATTTTCTTTTTCTATACTAGTTTTATAAAGAAGAAAGATTTGTATTTTTGTATTGAAATAACTTAAAAATTACTGGGCCGATTTTAAAATTTCTTGCACCTGTAAGGTAATTTATCTGTCAGTAACAGGCCATATTCTAATTGCACGCGGGCGAAGTCGCGAGCAACACCTAGTATATTATAAGGTAACAAAAAACAAGCAGCCTAAATTTGATGGAATAGCAAAGTGACCGTTGCCCGAAGTTTCTCTAATTTCAGATGCGTTTACCTTTAATGTCCGTAGAAGACACAAAAAAGGGATATTTTACCTTAGCGCAACTTGTAATTTATGTTCTTATTAATAATACTAGCTGTTGCCCACGACTCTATCCGCGAGGTATTCTGAAATTTAGTACGTATGTGTTGTACCAGACTATGTTCTATGTCTATTCTGAATTTCATCGAGATGTATTGAGTCGTTTTGGTAACATGTAGTATAACTGCCAACAAACATCCATCCATGTTAACTTCTGCATTTTTAACATTATACAGTAGAACCTTGATAAGTTTAAGTCCAAGGG
The DNA here is from genome assembly GCF_000836215.1 of Papilio polytes. Classification (NCBI taxonomy): domain Eukaryota; kingdom Metazoa; phylum Arthropoda; class Insecta; order Lepidoptera; family Papilionidae; genus Papilio; species Papilio polytes. The sequence goes on along the minus strand of NW_013526804.1, from coordinate 840,177 downwards.
AAACACAAAATATTTTAAGTTATCAAGGGTCTATGTTGTAGAGGTTTTGTGCTCTGATGGGAAGGCAAATTATTATTTTTTGAAGTTAGAGAGGTTTTTAATTTACCGAGGTTTGAATTATCGAGGTTCTACTGTAGTTCATACTCAAAGATACATATTTATATATATAGACCAGACAACATGTCGTTCTTTGAGATACTAATAATCGTTTTTAATAGACTCATATATCTAGAGATCAACCACCTTTCTAGTCTGTGCGTACATTTGCATACATCAAAAGCTATTCGATGAAGCGTTTTATTTGCGTCAATCATACTATACTAATATTATAAACAGGAAAGATTTGTATTTTTGTTTTTTTGTATATATTAAAATAACTCAAACTCACTGGCTGATTTCGATAATTCTTTCACCATTAAAAAGCTACGTTATCGCTGAATAACATAGGCTATGTTTCTACAATTTATTTCACATGGACGAAGTCGCACGCCGAAGCTAGTATAATAGTATAATTGCAAAAGTTTGGATAGATGTTTGTTGTAGTTTGTAGCTTAAACGGCTGAATGGATCTCAATGAAATTTAGTACAGATGTAGACCATAGTCCTAAAAAACATAGGCCATTTACTTTTGTTTTTCCAAATTCCACGCAGACGGATTCGCGAGCTGAAGCTAGTATTGAATCATCATGTTATTTAAAACACTCTCATTTAAAGTATTGAATTGTTGTTATACAAGTGTAGTGACAATGAAAACACTTCCAGACTAAGATGTGAGACAGTAGTAATCAAAGTGCGGGGCAAGCTATCCACGGTTAACGCCACCGCCCTACTGCGTCTTGATAGCAGTTTTATAGGTCGACCGAATTCACTTTATTGATCAGTGTCCGTCGACATGAACACTTTTTGTATCGTCTCCACTGTTTTTGAATTCAAACTTATAGCTATCTCTCGCGCTTAGTGTAGGTTTAAATTGTCGAAACAGTCGTTTTTCATCTATTTCATACTCTTTGAGATATAAAAGACTAGCTTTCGCCCGTGACTCAGTCTTTGATTAATTAAATAACTTAGTATCTTTTTGTTTTTCAAAAACTACGTTTTAAATGCGCCAAATTCTATCGAGGTTTCAGCAGTTTAGACTACAAACTATCAAACATCCATCCATCTAAAATTTCGCATTTAATATAATAGTAAGATTACCATTCAAGATGTCCAAAAGTAATAATAATAAAACTAGAGTAAATTTAAGTCTTAGAGCGTGCGCACACCATTAACTAAACTATCGCACGACTGTTTAGTTGCGCTTTGATTCCTATAACTCTATGGCGTCTATGGCGGTGCGTAGACTTGATTTTAGTTTTGTAACTAAACAATTGTATGGGTTGCGAAACCATCGACAATCGCACAATAGTTGTGCGATAGTTGAGTCAAAAGTGCGCGTCCTCTTAATTGCTTATAGAATAGAATATTGGTGATAATAATGTAAAAAATCGATTATAAACCCATCAAATTCCTCTTATAATAATGCCAAATTGTTCTTCGTTTCAATTTGTTTTAGTCTTAGTAAAAGTCGATTCATATCGTTTAGTCTTAGGTGAGGGACTTGCCCTGGAGAGCTTTATACATTCCAGACGCTCGCAGGTCCCATTGGGAGAAAATTTGTCGTAATGTCTCACAAAGTGGACTAGAATTTCGATCAGTTAAATTAAATACATCTAAATGTGTTTCAATTCTAACACAATTCCGTCTTATTTTTTAAAAATATAGACAATAAATCCTACTTTAGAATATCCCAATATTTATATGTTACTGAATAATTGTGAACTTTGCTTATTTGCTATCCGACTAGTCGGCTAGCTTTATTTGAAATATAAACACGTTGGACAGAGGCGTATTTGCTATAAAATTTAATTAGAACTATCTTTTTTTTAATTATCAACCATTAATTAGATATGATATCTATATCTATACTAATATTATAAAGAGGAAATATTTGTATTTTTGGATTTTTGATGTCTTCGATTCATGTTAACTACTGGGCCGATTTTAAAAATTCTTCATGAAAATGCAGTTTATCTGTGAGTAACATAGGCTGTGTTTTTTTATTATTTTTTTAATTCCACACGGAAAAGTCGCGAGCAAGCTAGTAATAAAATGTGGAAGTTCAAACATTTCCTGTCTGTATTATCTACAAACTTGTATTATTAAATGTTTTAAAATTTCTTTGTAAAAAAAGCTTTTACAATAAAAAATGTTAATCTAAACTTACTTAGTTGAAACATCTTTACTTGTTAACAGACTAATAAATCTTGAGTGTTTAAAAAAACATTGTAGCTTTTTCAACAAGAATCTAGTCTGATAATATAAACATATGAACTTGCTTGGTGCAAAGTCGAGGGAATTACTTCGTCCAGTATCAGTTGGACAAACGCCAAGTGGAACTGTTTGGTTGTTGATTGACATTCTAACCGTGGGATTACACTGCTTAAAGACTGTATTAATTAGTTTAGTTTTCTTGCCTTATACTGTTGGAAAACCAGATTATTGTAGACTTGCAGCCTTACAAATAAACGCGCTATAAAGTTAAATTTAGAAATAAACTGAGTATAAGCAAATATTAGTACGAATTTATTTTATACTTAGTTTATTCCTAAGTTCAACTTTATACCGTTTATAAGGCTGTTAAACTTCAATGATTTAGAGTACAAAACAAATGTAGTTTTGAAGATGTATTTTAAAAATAATAAACTTAATATGCTGGGTTTCAAGTTACCACTTCTTGTGTCATTACGTAACGATTCATTATTGTTAGGTTGGTATGTTTCAACGGAGCAAAGCTCAAGTTAGTGATTCGGAAACGCATTTCATGATTTTATCGATCCAAAAACACTAAAGAATAGTAAAACGGAGCTAGGAAACCGGCCATAAGCGTTATTTAGTGAACATTGTTATGCATGACATTTCTTAAAAAATTTTATAACCAAGAATTAAAAATATAATAGAACTAGGGTCTTTATTTTCAAGTTGACTTATCATAAAAAATATAAACGGATATTTTTCCGTTGTTTTTAATATATTGTACATTAATGTTGCCACCTTGAGTTAATGAAATACACCTGGCCCATTAAATAGTCGTTAGCAATAGAAGCCACATTTAGCGAATAAAGTTACTTGTCATTCAAGTTCCTTTAGTAACTTTTATTGTAATTTGGAGATAAACTACAGTTGATAATAATTCTCTATTCCATAATGCCGTGAGTTCTCATTGATGTATCTTTTGTACATTTTAGATATGATAAGGTGACAATCTAGCAAGCGTCCGCCTGATTTCGCCGATAAAGCGACCGCTGCTTTAAGACAATTGCAGATGCGTTGCCTACCTTTACTTGACGGAGGAGACGAACATGAATATATTTACCTTCTTATGCGTCTCTTCCGCCGTCAAATATATTTCTTCTCTCCTTATAAGAAAATGGTAGGTAGAGAAAGGGACTGATAATAGGCCTTCGGCACCCACTCATCTGACTGTACGTGGAATTGCTTCACGCCTGAGTTCTGCGAGGTCGTGGTATTGGACTGGGCCAGCCATTTCGTCAGAAACTTCGACTTTTGAGAAATTGAAAGGGAACTTGTTACTTTTTATAAGAATATGGTACCAACGAAGATTAGGAATATCGAGACATACAATACTAGACGATATTTAGAGACTGCAAGCCTTTGACTACTGACTACTACTGTTGTGCGATTGTTTCGCAGCCTATTCAACTGTTTAGTTGCACAACTAAAAATCGAGTAGTGTCCGCACCTCCATATTAGCTCATTGGAATCAAAGCGTGACTAAACAGTTGTGCGATAGTTTAGTCAATGGTGTTCACCCGCTCTGAGTTATAGCAGTATTGAAATACCTTTGTCCTTTTAAATTACTCTCTGAATGTATTCTTATTTTCAGGTTAATAAATTAGGTATTTAGTATAATTGCGTAATACTTTACGAAATCTATATTAAACAATGTTATCGATTGAGGTAAAATCGATATGAATTTTACGATGTTGATAAGCTCTGTATTACGGATATCATATTGTTAACTTTTATCTGATATTTCGTTTAGATCTCATTGGTGTTCGTCAGTATGTCGATACACGATTGGTTCAGCCGACCATATATTTATCTATGAAAGCATAAATTTTATCTATGCCACGATATTAAAATATTAACAGTTTCGACGGAAAATTTTACATTTGATATCTAACTGTATATTATTATGTAAATACATGAATCGAAATTGTAGCCTTTAAATAAATCGTGGGATATATTATTATGTAAATACATGAATCGAAATTGTAGCCTTTAAATAAATCGTGGGAACGAAAGAATGTTAGATTTGACATTGTTTTTAATGTGCACAAAGCTATTTGAAATCAACAAAAAAGTCGTTGATTTACAACATACCCATTTTTTTAATATTTAGTTTATTTGTCATCATTAAGATGCCCTTATCACCTTACCCCCTTACAGTCGGTACAATATGTGCTGCCCTTCCATACATCTCTATCAGCTGTCATATCTGAATCCACTCCTATCTTAAGCATACCTATCCTCTTTCACACAATCCATCCATACTTTTTTCGGTCTTCCTCTTCCTTTGTAGCCATTTAGTTTATTTTTATCTATTAAAAATAATGTCTTGAATATTTTAACTCTTAAATTATTTCAGATGGCTATTGCTTGCGACTTCGACGACGTAAAATTAAAAAAATATACCCTATGTTAGGCAACGATAACGTAGCTTTTTAATGGTGAAAGAATTTTTAAAATCATCTCAGTAGTTTTTGATTTCATAACATACAACAATGCAAATCTTTCCTCTTCATAATATTAGTATAGATATAGACATAGACAAATGATTGCTTTTTTAAAATGTTTTCAACCTACGACTTTTAGTATATTGGATAGAATTCATATGTCTGTAGGGAATATATTTCTGCAACTCCTTTAGTGTTGTGAATATTTATGGCCAGTAACTATTTGTCAATAGTTTGTTTGCTTCTTTTTAGTTTCTTAGATTCTGTAGATATAGTTAAGCCTATTTTAATTAAAATAATATTTTTTCTTTCATTACAAAAATGTTTTTAAATTGTTGCAATGCTTTATCTGAATTGTTTAGATTAAAATGTAACAAAACAAAAGTTTGTAATATCCTAAATGCACCAAACAATAACTTGGTCGAACACTATCGGTGTAACAAAAAATAATAAAAATTTGTTTTAAGTGCATTCGATATAAAAGTGATGAAATGCATTTGTCCCCATTACAAATTCTAGTCGCTGGCTGACAATGACAACCATAGACGAAAAAAAAACACACAAAAGAACTCATCGATATTAAAA
>NW_013526804.1:830289-834753 GCF_000836215.1 Papilio polytes | reverse complement strand
ATGTAGAGTCTAGCGCCCAAAACAAATAGAGCGGTCGCGGCCATTTTGGTTCGTTAAAAACATTTTAGAAGGCGGAACTAGGTTGGGGTTTTTGTTCAAATTTCGAGTTGCGGGGCCCTCCAATGGCGTGCGCGGGCGGGGCCTCTCAATTCCGCTGACTTCGTGTACACAATGACGACGGTTTTATCTGTTTTTTTTTTTACGAACGTTCCGTTTTCTGATGACGGACGCGTTAGATTCGTGATCTGTTTTTTTTTTCGGCCGCGCCGGCGTTCGAATAGTTTTTCGGCTTCTTTTTTTCGGACGGCGTGGGCGCGATGTTTGAATTGTTTTTTTTTTATTTCTTGAAGAGAACCGTTTTAGTTTTATATGCCAGTTAGCTATGGCTTTTTATCTCGAACGGTTTTGTTTCCTTGTTTCAACAATTTGTTTTTAATTTTATTAAAAAAATAATTTATCAAGAATTCTTTGACTTCCATAAAAAGGTTAATCAACCAGTTGTGTATATGATAAAAATACAGATAAAACAAAGAAATCTGACAAAGTAAAAATATAGTGCATTTAACTAAGATAAATTTTAAATAATCAGAAAAAAATCTTGTATACAGAGTGCAAGAATAAGTGTGATATTTGACTATTCATATTTTTCTGTAAACCAGAATCTAAGGAAAAAGCCATTTTTGGAGAAAAAAATATCTAAGACTTAAATCATAGATTTATAATAAATTTTGTAGTAATTACAATATTATGGAAATAAAAATTCTTTACCGGTAGCTTAACTTACACAAGGCGTATTTAAATTCCGTTATTTAAGAAAAAATATTTGAATAATCAAGTAATATGAACTAGGAGTCCTCGGTCAAATCTCATATTCATTCTTTCGCAACTAACTCTTTCATATAAGTTTCCCTTACAAAAGCATATGCGTAGAAAAAATACACGTCCATAGGGTCGGCAAAATTTCGACAAAGCACAAAAAGGACAAAAGCGTAAAGTAGACAATATTCAAAATTACATGGCTTTGTGTTTATATGCCTCGGAACGAATTCGTGCGTCCGAATTTTAGTTATTGCACGGAAAAGCTTTTCGTTTGGTCGAAAAAATTTCGTCGCAAAAAAATTTCAGCATATCAAAGCGCTTACTTTGCTGTCGGTACGTACAAAGACAGGGGCGGACTTGTTGCATTGTGGACAATGTTTTCGAAACCTTTGCAACACAATGCTGGCATAATAACAGATTATTTCAGTCAAAAATATGTTTTTTTACGTTCTTTTTTTTGATTCAACCTGGACGAAGTCGTGGACAATCTAGTTAATAATAATAATAGGACCAGATGATGAAAAGTCTCAGAGATTTACTTATTCAAATAATGGAATTGGCTTCGAGACAAAGTTATGTATGATTACTGTCGCACCTGACTTTGTAAAGTACTCAGAGTAATTCGTTCTCATTAGAATGGATATAACGTATACTTAATACGTAATCTATGTGACTTTAATACCCATAATGAACAAATAACTCTGAAAACTTAACAAAACATACGATAACATAACAAAACATTGAACTTCGTGTTTATTGAATAACTAATTAGTTTTTGCGTCTTAAATGTGGCCCTTAGTGCCATTATTGGATAAGCAAAGTGCAGTTTACAAGGTTTTCCTGTTTTCAACTCGAAGCATAATCGATTGTACCAAAGAGAAGCCCTTTAAACATTATTTAATTATTATACTCAGGTTAAAATGTTACTAACGCATGTATTTAACGAATCAATTAACTAAGTAATCAAGGTCTTGTTTAAATAATTCAATTGATTTATTAAAATGTTTCCGAGTAACTATTTCTATGAGTTTTTAGTGCGGAAATGTTTTTACAAAAACATCACTATCTCTTTTATATTAAAGGATATCAAATTTCATAAAAGGGATGCCAACAGCTTTAGTATTTTGGCAATGAAAATTCACTGCTTAATCCAATATGTAAACTTCGACATCAAGTCTTAAACATTGTTCAAATTATCATAAAGATGGTGCGTTAAAACCTGTTTTAAAAAAGACTGAAATTAACCAACACCATAGTGTTCAATCTCATTTATATTGTGGACAGTGTCCAACAGTATAATCGATCGATCTATAAATCGTACGATCGACACTCGAAGTTCAATAAAAGATCAATAACACGACGCAAATGGTTGACTACTAGTTTAACACGGTCGTCACGTCACAAGCTGCGTGTCGTCGGCTATAAACACGTCTTTTAAAATAGTCGTCACGTCCCCGGCATCGTGTCGTCAGCTATAAACACGTAGCCGCGCCCCGAGCGTCGCGTCGTGTGAACGCGCCTTTATTTGCACCACGTGTTTGTTGAGTGTGCGCTGCCCTTTATCTCTAATTGACGCTTCTACGCAATTGGATCATTTGTCCTTACTCAATTTTTCTCTGCTTTTATCCGGTTTTGCGAGATTTCAAAAAAGAACGTTCGTGTTGCTTTATACGTTGTTTGAGAGCGATTTTGAATCTTTGTTCATTTGAGTACGGAGGGTCTATTATGAATATTAGCGTGAAAATAGCGAAAAGGCGTTCGACATCGACAAAGTATGAGATTTGTTGATATACTTTATGCTAGGGGCTCTGCAATTCCATTATAAATTTTGTCATCCACGTTACGAAAACATACTCACGAATATTTGTGATATCCCCTTAAAAAAGTAAGAGTACCTTATAGAAAGGACCTATAACTAAATTTGTAATCATAATGTTGAATAGAAGCAACCTTTTAGACTAGATTATTTATCACATTGCAAAGTATTTGTGATGTCCCGTCTATGCTTTTGTAGTTAAATTGTATGCCAGTTACTTTCACGTGCCAGCTACAGGCCTGCTGGTACCTGGCATGCAAGTTAATACGTTATATGATTTAGTTACAACTAAGTGCAAGTTGATGGAGGGTCTCGAGGGAGGTGCGAAAGTTCAAACTGTCACATCACCTATCATACAATCCTCTATCATGTGAGAACGCATTATTCCAGTAGCTATGTGACAGCTAGCACTCCGTATCACCAACGTGTATTGCCGCCTTAACTAAAGGTATACGTAGTATTTCTGAGTTCAAGGACAAACCAACATAACATACACAATTACACAATGATTCACTTGTTTTTATGTCCACTGCCCTTTTTATATTGTGACTCATTCGAGGTAAAAATAAATTTATTTAAAAAACGATAAAATCTCCAAAAGTCAACCAACTTTATGACATTTCCGTCTTAAGATTTCTCATGGAAATTATCGTTGCAATTTTGTATTATATTTTACATTCTTAAAGTATAGCCTGTAGCATATATTCACGCTTGTATCATACGTGGTGAGTAGTAACGAAACTTGGAAATAGTGAGATATTATTTGATGTCATCATTAACCTGACCTTATCCGTAAGGAGGGTCGGCACTATCCTTCATACCATCTCAATACAATGTTTGTTTCTATCAAATACACTTAAGATGTGACACATAGAAGTCATCCCCTAAACGGCTCTTTGGATAGCGATGAAATTTGACACTGATGTAGAATAATATCTAGAAGAGTACAAATGCTACATTTTACTCGATTCCGCTTAAAAGCAGGGAAATGCTTGTGTTATAAAAACAATATTTCATTATATTTAATTATCCTCATTCTTTCTTGAAACAAGATTATTTTAAGGATTTCATTGAATTGAAAAGGCAATAAACTTAAGTTCACTGATTTGTTATTCGTAGAATTTATGTCTTAGTAAACAAGGAGTCGAAATCTAAAGCAGTGTTATCTACAAAAAAAAAACTTTGTAACGAGATTTTTAGATATATGGAATAGGAAGTATCTAAAGCTACATGTCAATTTGCAAGTTTTAACAAAACTGAATATTAACTAAAATGGTCTTCATTTAAATAAAAAAAATTAAACGCATTAACACTTTGATGTTCAATAACTACAACTGGAAACTTAATTAAGCTTTAGTTTAATTACGATATTAATGAAATAAGAAGTAACTGTCAATTAAAGATTTTTGTTTTTTTTTATACACGCAACGATTTATTATCTGTGAAACAGAAAAGGTCACTTGTCAGTCGTAACTTTTCGTCATATTTATGTTTTTTTAATAGTTTTAAAATGAAGAGCAAAGAGTAAAGCGGATTATTTTTATTATAATATGTAACAAACACGACTTCGCCTTAATTTAATAAGCATCTCTATTTCAAGAGGCGTCTTTGTAGAAGTCCGAGAAGCGAAAACAAATTACTGAGCACGTCTAAAAAGACGCCATTAAATAGAATTACAGCTTTCACGGGGCATAGTTTTGAAAATGGAAGCGCGCCACAAAAACAACGGCAATCAGAGCCGCGGTGCCGGCGATTTCGACCGCGACGTCCGCCTAATGACAAAATTAAGAGCAAAATGCGTAACCCGTGCACGCAATACGCACACAAAC